>NC_087308.1:10701184-10778684 GCF_015220805.1 Pogoniulus pusillus
GCAATCACGTGCGTCACTGTGGATACTTCTGCGTGACACATACGGGGAGAACATGAACAAGTGGGATGGTAAACCTACTTCAGCTCTTTCAAAGAGAGTCAGGGATCTGCAGAGTGGCAGAAACAGAGGCAATAATGCCAGGAAGGTAGCTGTCACTTCTTCAGCTCCTGAGAGCAACTGCAATTGTTCCAACAGTTGCAATTCCTCTCGCAACAACACCAATCACTGTGTACACCCTACATGCCATGTTCAGCATTAGGGGTGCCCTGCCTCCAGCCAGGAGGAGGAAAGGGATAGTGGAGAGAACCGAATCTATTGGAATGTATTCATTAGGTGGCCTGGCAGTTCAAGAGTTCGGAAATACAGGGCTTTAGTTGACACAGGTGCTCAATGTACTTTATTGCCATCAAATTGCAAAGGGACAGAGTCCATTTCTATCTTTGGAATCACTGGTGGATCTCAAGAGTTGACTAAGATACAGGCTGAGATCAGTTTAACTGGTAAAGAGTGGAAGACACATACTATTGTAACTGGTCCTGATGCGCCTTGCATTCTGGGAATTGACTTTTTGAGACAAGGCTGTTTCAAAGATCCTAAGGGTCACAAATGGGCTTTTGGAATAGCATCTGTAGAGATTGAGGATGATAAATTGAAATTGTCTGTTAGATCTGAACTTTCTGATGAATCTGCAGTTGTGGGACATCATGACATAGAGGACCTGGAAGTGCCAATTGCAACTCAAACTGTTCATCATAGGCAGTACAGAACTAACCGTGACTCTTTGTTGCCCATTCATCAGCTGATTCGTCAACTGGAGAGTCAGGCTGTCATCGAGAAAGCTCATTCACCTTTCAACAGTCCCATCTGGCCTGTGCGCAAACCTACGGGCGACTGGAGACTCACAGTTGACTTTCGTGCCCTCAACGAGGTGACGCCACCCATGAGTGCAGCTGTGCCGGACATGCTGGAGCTCCAGTACGAGCTGGAATCGAAGGAGGCTAAGTGGTATGCAACCATTGACATTGCTAATGCTTTCTTCTCTATTCCCATAGCAAAGGAGTGCAGGCCTCAGTTTGCATTCACCTGGAGAGGAATCCAGTATCAGTTCAATCGTTTGCCTCAGGGGTGGAAACACAGCTCAACCATCTGTCACTCAGTCATTCACAATGCACTGGAGAAAGGTAAAGCTCCAGAGCACATCCAGTACATCGACGACATCATTGTGTGGGGCCAAACTGCTGAGGAAGTCTTCGAGAAAGGTAACAAAATCATTGACATTCTGTTGCAAGCAGGTTTTGCCATTAAGAGAGACAAGGTCAAAGGACCTGCCAAAGAAATTCAGTTTCTGGGAGTGCGGTGGCAGGATGGTCGCCGTTACATTCCTCAGGATGTGATCAACAAAGTCTCTACCATGGCAGTTCCCACCAGTAAGAAGGACACACTTTCTTTTCTTGGTGTGGTGGGATTTTGGAGACTACACATTCCTGGTTTCAGTCAGATTGTCAAACCTCTGCATGATGTGACTCGTAAGAGAAACAATTTCGAGTGGGGACCTGAACAACAAGCAGCCTTTGATCAGATCAAGCGAGAAGTAGTCCATGCAGTGGGCTTAGGACCTGTGAGATCTGGTCCGGACATTAAAAACATTCTGTACACGGCTGCCAGTGACAATGGTCCAACTTGGAGTCTCTGGCAGAGAGCTCCAAATGAGACACGTGGTCGTCCACTTGGTTTCTGGGGACGTTGTTACAGAGGTTCAGAGACAAATTACACTGCAACTGAGAAAGAGATTCTAGCAGCCTATGAGGGAGTGAAAGCAGCTTCTGAAGTGATTGGAACTGAGTCACAATTGCTTTTAGCTCCTAGACTGCCAGTTCTTAACTGGATGTTCAAGGGCAAAGGTTCATCACCACATCATGCCACAGATGCAACCTGGTCTAAATGGATGGCTTTGATAACCCAACGAGCACGAATGGGTAATCTTGACCGACCTGGTCTGGTAGAGGTGATCACCAACTGGCCGGAAGGCACAGACTGTTCCAAACCTCCAGAGGAGAAAATAACTCGTGCTGAGGAAGCTCCTCCCTATGGTGATCTCTCTGATCAGGAAAAGAACTATGCTTTGTTCACAGATGGTTCCTGTCGTCTTGTTGGGAACAAGCGAATATGGAAGTCAGCAGTTTGGAGTCCAACCAGGAGAGTTACCGAAACGAAAGATGGCGAAGGAGAATCCAGTCAGTTCGCTGAGGTAAAAGCTGTTCAACTTGCTCTTGATGTGGCTGAACGTGAGAATTGGCCTATCCTTTACCTCTACACCGACTCGTGGATGGTAGCCAATGCTCTATGGGGTTGGCTGAAGGACTGGAAGAAGAATGGTTGGCAGAGGAAAGGAAAGCCTATTTGGTGTGCTGATCTATGGCAGGACATTGATGCACGGCTGGAGAGAACTCCAGTGAAGGTGCGGCACGTAGATGCACACATGCCTAAGAGCAGAGCCACTGAAGAACATCAACATAACCAGAAGGCAGACCAAGCTGCTAAGATTGCTCAAGTTGATACTAACTCTGAACTTGACATTGACCTTGATTGGAAACACCGAGGTGAGCTGTTCTTAGCTCGGTGGGCCCATGACTCATCTGGACATCAAGGCAGAGATGGAACATACCGATGGGCTCGTGATAGGTCAATTGACTTGTCCATGGACGCTATCACCCAAGTTATCTATGACTGTGACATTTGTGCTGCTATTAAGCAGGCTAAGCGAATCAAGCCCTTATGGTATGGTGATAGATGGTCAAAGTACAGGTATGGTGAAGCCTGGCAGATTGACTACATCACTTTACCTCGATCTCGTTCTGGCAAGCAGTATGTGCTGACAATGGTAGAAGCCAGCACTGGATGGTTGGAAACCTATCCAGTTCCACATGCAACTGCACGTAACACCATTGTTGGTTTGGAGAGACAGATCTTGTGGAGACATGGAACTCCAGAGAGAATCGAGTCAGACAATGGTACTCATTTCAAGAACAATCTTGTGAAAAACTGGGCCAAAGAGCATGGTATTGAATGGATCTATCACATACCCTACTATGCACCAGCTTCAGGGAAGATTGAGCGCTACAATGGTTTGTTGAAAACCACCCTAAAAGCTATGGGGGGTGGAACTCTGAAAAACTGGGACAAACATTTAGCAGAAGCTACTTGGTTGGTAAATAGTAGAGGTTCAGTAAATAGAGCAGGACCTGCACAATCAGATTTGGTCCAAACAGTAGACGGTGATAAAGTTCCTGTTGTACATGAGAAGAATCTGTTAGGGAAAACTGTTTGGGTATTTTCTCCTTCGGGCGAAGGGAAACCTGTCCGAGGGGTGGTTTCTGCTGAAGGTCCTGGTCATACCTACTGGGTAATGCAGAAGAATGGTGAAATTCAGTGCATTCCACAGAGAAATTTAACCTTAGCTGAGAGAGTTTAAATTTAAGTTGTTAGGAGTTTTCTGTTCTAGGTAACATCGGCGCCCAACACTGAGAGAATCTACAATAGAATCTACAGCACGTGAGCACGAACCAAATATCACCTGGGAGTCCCTGTTCTGAGCTTTTGAATCACCTACATCTGATTGAAGTGTGAACTGAACTTGTATATATTGTTTTAGTGTAAATATTGGTTTGAATTAGATTGGATAATTCTCAGCGATACTCTGAGCGAAGTAGACAGGGGTGGATTGTGCTAGTTTGAAGCAAGCTAGAATGTTTTGGTAACAGAACTAGATAACAGGCAGTGAAATCAAAACAATTGATGTCAACTTCTCTCACAGTTACGCTGAGAACTCTGGGAAGAAGAAAGACTTTTTCTCCATTTTGTTTCTCACTCTTGCTTTTGCCTTAGACCTGGTCACATCTCATTAACCCTGCTCCTACTAACCTTGCTCCCTAACCTCTTGGCTGCACCTCTCTTCTTCCTGAGAACTGGGGTAAGGTTGAGAGGGCCGGGGGGAGGTGTTGGGGTGGTTTGAGAGCCCCTCCTGGGGACTCAGGTTTCTGGGAGGGGAGTTGTGCTTTCATATCGTTTATCCTTTGTATATTTCTGTATATAATTGTATATAACTGTATATATTGTAAATAGCTGCTTGTAAATTCTGCTAGCTGTAAATAAATTGCTTCATCTATATTCCCAGAGGCCGTCTGAGTTAGCTGGGGCAAATTCAAAAGTGTGGGGGGGCGGGGTAACCCCCAAACCATCACAGATGGTCGAGCTGTGTTTCCACCCCTGAGGCAAACGATTGAACTGGTACAGGATTCCTCTCCAGGTGAATGCAAACTGAGGCCTGCACTCCTTTGCTATGGGAATAGAGAAGAAAGCATTAGCAATGTCTATGGTTGCATACCATTTAGCCTCCTTCGATTCCAGCTCGTACTGGAGTTCCAGCATGTCCGGCACAGCTGCACTCATGGGTGGCGTCACCTCGTTGAGGGCATGAAAGTCTACTGTGAGTCTTCAGTCACCGTTCGCTTTACGCACGGGCCAGATGAGACTGTTGAAAGGTGAATGAGCTTTCTCGATGACAGCCTGATCCTCCAGTTGACGAATCAGCTGATGAATGGGCAACAAAGAGTCACGGTTAGTTCTGTACTGCCTATGATGAACAGTTTGAGTTGCAATTGGCACTTCCAGGTCCTCTATGTCATGATGTCCCACAACTGCAGATTCATCAGAAAGTTCAGGTCTAATGGACAATTTCAATTTACCATCCTCAATCTCTACAGATGCTATTCCAAAAGCCCATTTGTGACCCTTAGGATCTTTGAAACAACCTTGTCTCAAAAAGTCAACTCCCGGAATGCAAGGCGCATCAGGACCAGTTACAATAGTATGTTTCTTCCACTCTTTACCAGTTAAACTGATCTCAGCCTGTATCTTAGTTAACTCTTGAGATCCACCAGTGATTCCAAAAATAGATATGGACTCTGTCTCTTTACAATTTGATGGCAATAAAGTACACTGAGCACCTGTGTCAACTAAAGCCCTGTATTCGGTTCTCTCCACTATCCCTTTCCTCCTCCTGGCTGGAGGCAGGGCACCCCTAATGCTGAAAATGGCATGTAGGGTGTACACAGTGATTGGTGTTGTTGTGATTGGAATTGCAACTGTTCGAACAATTGCAGTTGCTCTCGGGAGTTGAAGAAGTGACAGCTACTTTTCGGGCATTGCTGCCTCTGTTTCTGCCGCTCTGCAGATCCCTAACCCTCTTTGAAAGAGCTGAAGTGGGTTTACCATCCCATTTGTTCATGTTCTCCCCGTATGTGTCACGCAAAAGTATCCACAGTGACGCACGTGATTGCTGCTGTCTGGGTGGAATTTGTCTCCTCCTGGGCTGGAATTGCCTTGCAGGAGGTGGGCGTCTGTTCCTGATGGCAGAAACATGCACCCATTCAGATGATGCAGGAATGGTATCCTTTACCAGATTAGTTATGTTTTTAAGATCCTCCTTCAGTTCTTTCATGCCATTTCTAATGCCATTCTCAATACCTTCCTTAAGCTCTGTAGTCATAGTTTGTATGGCAGAGACTAGACCAGAATGTGACAAGCTGTCCTCAATCTGCCTGAGTTGGTCAGTGAATTCACCAACAGTGAAAGATCTTCCTTTATCACTCCTTTCTAGGAATTTACTGGCCAAGATGTTAGCATAGGATGAAGGAGCAAGCTTAATCAGCTTCTTCATGAGACCTGTTCCCAAAGGAATATCGTCAGGCTCATGAGTGCCATGATCTCCATAAAGCACTTCCTTCACAGCAGACTCCTTCAGAAGCTTAATTCCCTGCTCAATGGTGTTCCACTTCTTGGCAGCCCAAGGCAAATCATCTCGGGAAGGATATCTCATAGCCACTGCCCACAGAAGGCATGTCCACAAGCTAACCGTACCAAGAGGACTTGCTAGGTTATTTGTCCACTCCACTCTCCTTAGTGAGTGGTCCCAGCTGCTTGGCAGACTTGTCTCCTACCTGCAGGGCATTGGCACCAATGCCACGGCATCTCACTAGCCAGCTTAGGATTGGTTCACCTGATTCCCTTGAGTATTCCTTTCTAACTTCCCTGACTTCTCTGAGAGGATCATTGGAGTCCTGGATGTCATCGTCCTCCTCTTCCTCCTGTTGATCTGGTTGTCCCTAGCCTAACAGAACCTTCCTCATAGCACTCTTAAACTCATTGTAACCATCCTCTCTCTTGGCAGCCAACCTCACAGCACTCTTCTCAATTGAGTATTGATGTCTCAGCACATTTGTGAGGTCTCGCAGACTAACTATCTCCTCTTCCTCCTCTTGCTGATCACCAGAGGTCCCCTCTCTTACATCCTCCTGTGAATCACACTTTGTTTTAGCTTTTGCCTTAGCAGGTGCCAGAAGGGCCTGAACAGAAACAGACTTGGACGTGTCTGCTGGAGGGTTTGAGTTATTGGGGGTCTGACCTGGAGCTTGTGAGTTCAGATCTGCCTTACTTTTTACAGGGCTCTGATTCTGGTCTGCTGGCTGGGGATTCGAATTGGCTGAGCTGGTGTCATTAGGATTTGGACTGACTGGGCTAGCATTACCAGCATTAGTGTTATTATTTGCCTGTCCTCCTGGGATGCCTGCCAGCCCTGACGTGTTATCATTGTTGCTTGGAACATTCTGATTTTGGGTACCTGCCTGTGCTCCTGGGACTCCTGCCAAACTCTGCGGATTGTTGTTGTTATCCTTATTGTTTATATTACTGGCAGGAACATTGGCCGTGTTCCCAGATCTTGGAGAGGAGGTTGGAGAGGCTGGCAACGGGGAAACAGATAACTGTGTTCCCTTGTTTTGTTGTGAAAGAGACCGCTTCTGAGACACAGAATTCTTCCTAGTTCTTACAGAAAATGGTTTTGAATTTTTCACACATAATACCAAAATTAATATGAAATTTAAAACTACAAGAGCCAGGATAATGCCCAGCAACCCCGCCACAGTTTCTTTTCTGTAAAAATCCTTGCATGAACTTGGCATTTCAGTTTGGGGCTGGATGACCCTCATGAGAGCAGTAGAAAAAGCAGAACCTCGATTGATTGTAACATTATTGACCAGAGCTCCTGTAATATTACCTGTAATATTCTCAGAGACACTAAAACCAGCATAACCAAGAATAAAATCACCCCAGCTCCAGAACATGCTTGAAAGCTTAGCTTTAGCCTTCTTATAAGCTAAATCAATGAAATAAGCAACAATTTGAGCCTTTATCCAACTAAATGCCAAGAAAACAAAACCAGACCAGAGTAACGCCCCAAACAAGTACAATAGCTGCCTTATTAGCTCCATTTTAATTCCCAGAGTTAATTACCAGTCACTCAAATAACTAGCCCCACGTTGGGAAAGCCAATAAAAAATGTGATGGTTTGGGCTCTTACCCGCCCCCACACACTTTTGAATTTGCCCCAGCTAACTCAGACGGCCTCCGGGAACATAAATGAAGCTATTTATTGTACAGCAGCAAATATACAAGCGGCTATTTACAATATATACAGTTATATACAGAAATATACAAAGGATAAAAAATACAAAAGCACAACTCCCCTCCCAGAAACCTGAGTCCCCAGGAGGGGCTCTCAAACCACCCCAACACCTCCCCTTGCCCTCTCAACCTTACCCCAGTTCTCAGGAAGAAGAGAGGTGTAACCAAGAGGTTTAGGAGCAAGGTTAGTGGGAGCAAGGTTAATGAGATGTGACTAGGTCTGAAGGCAAAAGCAGAAGTGAAAACCAGTATGGAGAATGTGTACTTCTTCTTCCCAGAGTTCTCAGCGTGACTGTGAGCGAAGAAGACACAGTTGTTTTTCATTTCACAGCCCGTTATCTAGTTCTTTTACCAAAACATTCTAGCTTGCTTCAAACAAGCACAACAAAGAAGCAGCGTTCAAAATCAGAACAGTAGTTTTCTCCCATAAATCAGTAGATATGATGAAAATCCTACACGTACACCAGAAAACAGAAGTGTTGATCTCGAAACCATACAATTACTGTATGAATCAGTAGACTTCAAGCAGAAACACATCGATGTTCACAACAAAGTAGCAGAGTTCAAAATCAGAACAGTAGTTTTCTCCCATAAATAAGTAGATACGGTGAACAACCCAGACGGACACCAAAAAAATGGACTGTTCAGCTCGAAAGCACACAATTACATTATGAATTAGTAGACTTCCAGCAGAAACACATCTGAAACATCGCTTTTCGCAACAAGGTAGCAGAGTTCAAAATCAGAACAGTAGTTTTCTCCCTTAAATCAGTAGATATGATGAACAACCAACACATACACCAGAAAACAGAAGTGTTCAGCTCGAAAGCACCGGATTGCAGTGTGAATCATTAGACATCCAGCAGAAACACATGGATTTTCTCAACAAAGTAGCAGAATTCAAAATTAGAACGGTAGTTTTCTCCCAAAAATCAGTATATAACATGAACAACCCACACGGACACCACAAAACAGCAGAGTTCAGCTTGAAAGCACAGAATTAGAGTGTGAATCAGTAGACTTCCACCAGAAACACATCGATTTTGGCAACAAAGTAGCAGAGTTCAAAACCAGAACAATAGTTTTCTCCCAAAAATCAGTAGATATGAGAAAAAAACTAGATGTACAGCACAAAACAGCAGTGTTCAGATTGAAAGCACAGAATTACCGTGAGAATCATTAGACTTCCAGCAGAAACACAGAGATTTTCGCAACAAAGTAGACAGTTCAAAATCCAAACGGTAGTTTTCTCCCATAAATCAGTAGATATGATGAAAAACCTAGACGTACAACAAAAAACAGAAGTGTTCAGCACGGAAGCACGCAATTTCATTTTGAATTACCAGACTTCCAGGAGAAACACATCAGAAACACATCGCTTTTCACAACAAAGTGCCAGAGTTCAAAATCAGAACAGTAGTTTTCTCCCAAAAATCAGTAGATACGATGAACAAACTACACGTACACCAGAAATCAGAAATTTTCAGCTCTTAAGCACAGAATTACAGTGTGAATCAATAGACTTACAGCACAAACACTTCTATTTTCGCAACAAAGTAGCAGCGTTCAAAATCAGAGCAGTAGTTTTCTCCCATAAATCAGTAGATATGATGAACAACCTAGACGTTCACCACAAAACAGCAGTGTTCAGATCGAAAGCACACTATTACAGTATGAATCGGTAGACTTCCAGCAGAAACACATCAATGTTCACAACAAAGTTCCAGATATCAAAATGAAAATGGTAGTTTTCTCCCATAAATCAGTAGATATGATGAACAACCTAGAAGTACACCAGAAAACAGAAGGGTTCAGTTTGGAAGCACAGAATTACAGCATGAATCAGGAGACTTCCAGCAGAAACACATGGATTTTCGCAACAAAGCAGTAGAGTTCAAAATCAGAACAGTAGTGTTCTCCCATAAATCAGTAGATATGATGAAAAACCTAGATGTACACCAAAAAACAGGAGTGTTCAGCTCGAAAGCACGGAATTACATTATAAATTAGTAGACTTCCAGGAGAAACGCATCAGAAACACTTCGCTTTTCACAACAAAGTGCCAGAGTTCAAAATCAGAATGGTAGTTTTCTCCCATAAATCAGTACATATGATGAACAACCCAGGCGTGCACCAAAAAACAACACTGTTCAGCTCGAAAGCACAGAATTACAGCGTGAATCAGAAGATTTCCAGCAGAAACACAGCTTTTCGCAACAAAGTGCCAGAGTTCAAAATCAGAACGGTAGTTTTCTCCCATAAATCAGTAGATATGATGAACAACCAACACATACACCAGAAAACAGAAGTGTTCAGCTTGAAACCACACAATTACAGTATCAATCAGTAGGCTTCCAGCAGAAACACATTGATATTCGCATCAAAGCAGCAGATATCAAAATCAGAACGGTAGTTTTCTCCCATAAATCAGTAGATATGGTGAACAACCAAGATGTACACCAGAAAACAGAAGTGTTCACCTCGAAAGCGCAGAATTACAGAATGAATCGCTAGACTTCCTGCAGAAACACATCGATTTTGGCAAAAAAGTAGCAGAGTCCAAAATCATAGTAGTCTTCTCCCATAAATCATTAGATATGATGAAAAACCTAGACGTACACCAAAAAACAGCAGTGTTCAGCTCGAATGCACAGAATTACAGCGAGAATCAGGAGACTTCCAGCAGAAACACATCGATTTTCGCAACAAAGTAGCAGAGTTCAAAACCAGAACGGTAGTTTTCTCCCATAAATCAGTAGATATGATGGAAAACCTAGACATACACCGAAAAACAAGGGTTCAGCTCGAAACCACACAATTTCAGTATGAATCAGTAGACTTCCAGTATAAACACATCAATTTTCGCAACAAAGTAGCAGAGTTCAAAATCAGAACAGTAGTCTTCTCCCATAAATCAGAAGATATGATGAACAACCTAGATGGACACCAAAAAACAGGAGTGTTCAGCTCGAAACCACACAATTACAGCATGAATCTGTAGACTTCAAGTAGAAACACTGTGGAAGAATTTCTCGACAGTCGAGGACATAAAGTTATAAACATGGGTAACTTGCGCTGAGAACGTCCTTGGTTCCCAGCGAGGCTAGGAAATCGAGATGTAAACAACTGAGCACCCCACACACAGCTGCAGTGGGCAGAGACTAGATAACCAAGGGGGCTGGAGTGGGTGGTCTGGGAGGCTGACCCTTAGAATGTTGTGATAAGTTAACCTATGCACACCTTACATTTAACTCTGGACCCTCTGACTGTAACCAATCTTAAGCTGAGCACACCTCTTGCTAGAATGCATTTAAGTCACTGTATCACGGAAATAAAGTGGATTTGACCATCTAACCATATTGGTGAACAAAGAGTCATCTTCCCATAGCGCTCCACTGAACGTGTTCTCCAACAAAACACCTCGATTTTCACAGCAAAGTAGCAGAGTTCAGAATCAGAACAGAAGTCTTCTCCCGTAAATCAGTAGATATGATGAAAAACCTAGACGTGCACCACAAAAGAGCAGTGTTCAGCTTGAAAGCATAGAAATACAGAATGAATTGGTAGACTTCCAGCAGAAACACATGGGTTTAGGAAGGGTAGGTCCTGCCTCACCAACCTGATCTCCTTTTATGATCAGGTTACCCGCCTGGTGAATGTGGGGAAGGCTGTGGATGTAGTCTGCTTGGACTTCAGCAAAGCCTTTGACACTGTCTGCCACAAGAAGCTCCTAGCCAAGCTGGCAGCTCATGGTTTGGACAGATTCACTCTGTGCTGGATCAAGAACTGGCTGGATGGCAGAGCTCAGAGAGTGGTGGTGAATGGTGCCACATCCAGTTGGCAGCCAGTCACTAGTGGTGTTCCCCAAGGATCAGTGCTTGGGCCCAGTCCTGTTCAGTATCTTTATTGATGACCTGGACGAGGGCATTGAGTCCAGCATCAGTAAGTTTGCAGATGACACCAAGCTAGGAGCAGGTGTTGATCTGTTGGAAGGTAGGAGAGCCCTGCAGAGGGACCTGGACAGGCTGGATGGGTGGGCAGAGGCCAATGGGATGATATTTAACAAGGCCAAGTGCAGGGTTCTGCACTTTGGCCACAACAACCCCAAGCAGCGCTATAGGCTGGGGACTGAGTGGCTGGAGAGCAGCCAGGAGGAAAGGGACCTGGGGGTACTGATAGATAGTAAGCTGAAGATGAGCCAGCAGTGTCCCCAGGTGGCCAAGAGAGCCAATGGCATCCTGGCCTGCATCAGGAACAGTGTGGCCAGTAGGACAAGGGAGGTTATTCTTCCCCTGTACTCAGCACTGGTCAGGCCACACCTTGAGTACTGTGTCCAGTTCTGGGCCCCTCAATTCAAGAAAGATGTTGAGGTGCTGGAACATGTCCAGAGAAGGGCAACAAAGCTGGTGAGGGGCCTGGAGCACAAATCCTATGAGGAGAGGCTGAGGGAGCTGGGCCTGTTTAGCCTGGAGAAGAGGAGGCTCAGGGGTGATCTTATTACTGTCTACAACTACCTGAAGGGGCATTGTAGCCAGGTGGGGGGTGGCCTCTTCTCCCAGGCAACCAGCAATAGAACAAGGGGACACAGTCTCAAGTTGTGCCAGGGTAGGTATAGGCTGGATGTTAGGAGGAAGTTCTTCACAGAGAGAGTGATTTCCCATTGGAATGGGCTGCCCAGGGAGGTGGTGGAGGCACCGTGCCTGGGGGTCTTCAAGAAAAGACTGAATGAGGCACTTAGTGCCATGGTCTAGTGGATTGGATAGGGCAGGGTGATAGGTTGCACTGGATGATCTTGGAGGTCTCTTCCAACCTGGTTGATTCTATGATTCTATGAAACCTCATAATTACTGTATGAATCAGTAGACTTCCAGCAGAAACACATCGATTTTGGCAACAAAGTAGCACAGATCATAATCAGAACAGTAGTTTTCTCCCATAAATCAGTAGATATGATGAACAACCTACACGTACACCAGAAAACAGAAGTGTTCAGCTTGAAAGCACACTATTACAGCATGAATCAGTAGACTTCCAGCAGATACACATAGATTTTCGCAACAAAGTAGCAGAGTTCAAAATCAGAATGGTAGTTTTCTCCCATAACTCAGTAGATACGATGCACAACCTTGAAGTATACCAAAACACAGGAGTGTTCAGTTCGAAAGCACACTATTACAGCATGAATCAGTAGACTTCCTGCAGAAACACATCGATTTTGGCAAGAAAGCAACAGAGTTTAAAATCAGAACAGTAGTTTCCTCCAATAAATCAGTAGATATGATGAACAACCTGGATGTCCACCAGAAAACAGAAGTGTTCAGCTCAAAAGCACAGAAATACAGCGTGAATCAGTAGACTTCCAGCAGAAACACATAGATTTTCGCAACAAAGTAGCAGAGTTCAAAATCAGAACAGTAGTTTTCTCCCATAAATCAGTAGATATGATTAAAAACCTAGACATACACCAAAAAAAAAGGACTGTTCAGCTCAAAAGCATGCAATTACATTATGAATTAGTAGACTTCCAGGAGGAACACTTCAGAAACACATCGCTTTTCGCAACAAAGTACCACAGTTCAAAATCAGAATGGTAGTTTTCTCTCATAAATCATTAGATATCATGAAAAACCTAGACGTGCACCACAAAACAAAAGTGTGCAACTCGAAAGCACAGCATTACAGCCTGAATCGGTAAACTTCCAGCAGAAACACATTGATTTTTGCAACAATGTACCAGATTTCCAAATCAGAACAGTAGTTTTCTCCCGTAAATCACTAGATATGATGAAAAACCTAGACGTACGCCAAAAAACAGGTGTGCTCAGCTCGAAAGCACTCAATTACACTTCGAATTGGAAGATTTCCAGCAGAAACACACCGATTTTCACAACAAAGTAGCAGTGTTCAAAATCAGAACTGTAGTTTTCTCCCATCAATCAGTAGATATGATGAACAACCTAGACGTTGTCCTGGAGTCCTGTACCCCTAAATTCCTCTCCTGCCCGGACTTCGGGGGGAAGAGGAAATGCCGCCTGTTTTCCCTCCCCCCTCGCCTGCCCAGCAACCATGAAGGGGGTGAGAAAAGGGGTCTTACCCACACGAGGACTGCCCCGTGAGTTACCGCCCTGGAATCATACTGGGATTGGCCGTGCGCCTAAGGTGTGTTAACTCTGCCCTTTGTCTAGTGAAGGTTATAAATATTGGGGTCTTCCCGCCTTTGGGGGTTCCCGCTTTGGATTTTGTCCCTGCTTGGACGCTAGTGTCTGCCTGGACTTCCCACACTCTTCCCTCACCTTGGCTGCAGAGAGATCTTCAAAAGGATTGCTTCCCCATTTACACCTTTGTGAGCCTAACGATTCTTAACAACTCTTAATCATCCACCTTAAGCCGCTGAAGAGAGCGAGAGACAGACCGCACGAAGAAGCCTGAGTCAGTTATTTTTGGCTCAACTTTAGAAAGAAACCGCTATTAATTAATAGCTAAAGCCATTTCCAACTTCTGACTTCCAAAATAGTCAGATTATTGATAGTATCCCTGTAGGTAATTCTCATGCGACTGAATCTGCTAATTAAACTAAATTAATCTTTGTATATATAGTTTTGGGGGTGGGTTTTTGGGAAAATAAATAACTATTTTTGTATAAAAAATTCCCGACTCGGCCACATATTAATTCCTGCCTCCGCAACAGTATGGGGCGGCATATGAAAGGTAGTTCAATCGTAGAATTTCTACATGAAAAGGGATGCATAATCACAGGACTTGATTTAATTTGGGCTCAGCAAAATTGTAAATATCCAGAGAAAATCCTGGAGAAATTAGCTGAGCGCTCAGACCCTGTGATTACTGAGTCTCCAACGGTGTATTTCTCTGTTGTTCTGGGGTCAGTCATGACTCAGACTCTGGCTGAATTCGAAAATTATGAGAAAAGAATTCAGGCCTTGGAAAAGTATCACAGTATCACAGTATCATCAGGGTTGGAAGAGACCTCACAGATCATCAAGTCCAACCCTTTACCACAGAGCTCAAGGCTAGACCATGGCACCAAGTGCCACGTCCAACCTTGCCTTGAACTGCCCCAGGGACGGCGACCCCACCACCTCCCCAGGCAGCCCATTCCAGTGTCCAATGACTCTCTCAGTGAAGAACTTTCTCCTCACCTCAAGCCTAAATCTCCCCTGGCGCAGCCTGAGGCTGTGTCCTCTTGTTCTGGCGCTGGCCACCTGAGAGAAGAGAGCAATCTCCTCCTGGCCACAACCACCCCTCAGGTAGTTGTAGACAGCAATAAGGTCACCCCTGAGCCTCCTCTTCTCCAGGCTAAACAATCCCAGCTCCCTCAGCCTCTCCTCATAGGGCTTGTGCTCAAGGCCTCTCACCAGCCTCGTCGCCCTTCTCTGGACACGCTCAAGCATCTCAACGTCCCTTCTAAACTGGGGGGCCCAGAACTGAACACAATACTCAAGGTGTGGTCTAACCAGTGCAGAGTACAGGGGCAGAATGACCTCCCTGCTCCTGCTGACCACACCATTCCTGATGCAGGCCAGGATGCCATTGGCTCTCTTGGCCACCTGGGCACATTGCTGGCTCATGTTCAGGTGAATATCAATCAGTACCCCCAGATCCCTCTCTGTCTGGCTGCTCTCCAGCCACTCCGACCCTAGCCTGTATCTCTCCATGGGGTTGTTGTAGCCAAAGTGCAGCACCCTGCACTTGGAGTTATTGAACCCCATCCCATTGGACTCTGCCCATCTGTCCAGGCAGTCAAGGTCCCGCTGCAGAGCCCTTCTGCCTTCCAACTCAGTCACATCTGCCCCCAGCTTTGTGTCATCTGCAAACTTGCTGATGACTGACTCTATGCCCTCATCCAGATCATCTATGAAGATGTTAAAGAGGATGGGGCCCAGCACAGATCCCTGAGGGACACCACTAGTGACTGGCCGCCAGCTGGATGAGGTGCCATTCACCACCACTCTCTGGGTCCGGCCCTCCAGCCAGTTCCTAACCCAGCACAGAGTGTTGCCATCCAAGCCGCGGGCTGACAGCTTAGCCAGCAGTTTGCTGTGGGGGACAGTGTCAAAGGCCTTGCTGAAGTCCAGATAGACCACATCCACAGGCCTCCCCACATCCACCAAGTCGGTCACCTGATCATAGAAGGAGATCAGGTTAGAAAGGCAGGATCTGCCCTTCCTAAACCCATGCTGGCTGGACCTGAGCCCTTTGCCATCCCTCAGGTGCGCTCTTATCACCCCCAAGATAACCTGCTCCATCAGTTTCCCTGGCACTGAGGTCAGGCTGACGGGTCTGTAGTTCCCAGGTTCCTCCATCCGACCCTTCTTGTGGATGGGGATCACGCTGACCATTTTCCAGTCTCCTGGGACCTCTCCGGTGAGCCAGGACTGCTGGAAAATGATGGAGAGTGGCTTGGCCAGCTCAGCTGCCAGCTCTCTCAGCACCCTGGGATGGATCCCATCTGGTCCCATGGACTTGTGGGTGTCCAGATGGCTCAGCAGGTCCTGAACTAATTCTTCATGAATTTCCAGGGGAACACACTGCTCCCCGACCCCATCCTCCAGTTCAAGAGGCCACTTGCCTCCTCCTCGCTCCTTACTGTTGAAAACTGAGGCGAAGAAGGCATTCAGAACCTCAGCCTTTTCTTCGTCATCAGTTATAGTATTCCCCTCCTGGTCCAGTAAGGAGTGGAGGCTCTTCATGCCCTACTTTTGAGCATTGATAAATTTATAAAAGTGCTTTTTGTTATCTTTCACCGAAGTGGCCAGCCTAAGTTCTAGCTGGGCCTTAGCCTCTCTAATTTTTCTCCTGCATAATCTGGCTATCTCCTTAAACATGTCAGGAGAAGCCTTCCCCCCCTTCCAGAGGTGATACACCCTCTTTTTTTCCCCCAATTCCTTCAGGAGCTGTTTGCTCATCCAGGCTGGTCGCCTTCCCCGACGGCTCATCTTTCGGCACATGGGACCAATTAAATGCCAAAAAAACATAAGCCGGACCACAGAAGACCCCCCCCAAGTACAATAGCTGCATTACTAGCTTCATTCTGATTCCCAGTCACTTAAATAAATTTGCCCCACGTTGGGCACCAAATAAAAGATGAGGTGGTTTGGCTGTTACCCGCCCCGCCACACGGTAGAAGGTCCCCCAGCTAACTCAGATGGGCTCTGGGAATATAAATGAAGCTATTTATTTACAGCTAGCACAATATAGAAGCAGTTATTTACAATATATATCGAAATATACAAAAATATACAAGGTAAAAACAATACAGAAGCACAACTCCCCTCCCAGAAACCTGAGTCCCCAGGAGGGGCTCTCAACCACCCCTGCACCTTCCCCCTGCCCCTCTCAACCTTACCCAAAATCCTAGGAAGAAAAAAGAGGTTCAGCCAAGAGGTTAAGGAGCAAGGTTAGTGGCAGTGAGGTTAGGGAGATGTAGCTCAGTCTGAAGCCAGAAGCAGAGTGAGAAAATGGAGAAAAGTGTTATCTAATGTTTACTTTCATGTTCCCATACCTCTCAGCGAGACTGTGAGGGAAGGAGACATAACCATTGTTTTCCTTTCACAGCCAATTATCTACTTTCTCTAACAAAAACATTCTAGCTTGCTTCAAACTAGCACAACACAACAGAAGAGTTCATATCCAAAGGCACACAATTATAGTATGAATCG
Source organism: Pogoniulus pusillus (assembly GCF_015220805.1). Taxonomy (NCBI): domain Eukaryota; kingdom Metazoa; phylum Chordata; class Aves; order Piciformes; family Lybiidae; genus Pogoniulus; species Pogoniulus pusillus. The sequence goes on from NC_087308.1 coordinate 10,718,383, forward strand.
GTAGATTTCCAGCAGAAACACATCGATTTTCGCAACAAAGTAGCAGAGATCAAAATCAGAACAGTTGTTTCCTCCCATAAATCATTAGATATGATGAACAACCTTGATGTACACCACAAAACAGAAGTGTTCAGCTTGAAAGCACACAATTACTGTATGAATCGGTAGATTTCCAGCAGAAACACACCGATTTTCGCAACAAAGGAGCAGAGTTCAAAAGCAGAACAGTAGTTTTATCCCATAAATCATTTGATATGCAGCAGATCCTAGACATACAACACAGAACAGAAGTGTTCAAATCCAAATGCGCACATTTTCAGTATGAATCGGAAGATTTCCCACTGAAACACATGAGTTGTCGCAAATAATGTAGCAGTGTTCAAAATCAGAACAACAGTTTTCTCCCATAAATCATTAGATATGATAAACAACCTTGATGTACACCACAAAACAGTAGTGCTCATCTCGAAAGCACACAATTACAGTATGAATTGGTAGATTTCCAGCAGAAAGACATCATTTTGCATAACAAAGTAGCAGAGATCAAAATCAGAACAGTAGTTTTCTCCCATAAATCATTTGATATACAGCAGATCCTAGACATACACTACAGAACAGAAGAGTTCATATCCAAAAGCACACAATTACAGCATGAATCGGTAGATTTCCAGCAGAAACTCATCTATTTTCGCAACAAAGCAGCAGAGGTCAAAATCAGAATAGTAATTTCATCCCATAAATCATTTTATATGCAGCAGATCGTAGACATACACCACAGAACAGAAGAGGTCATTTCCAAAGTCGCACATGAACAGAATGAATGGGTAGATTTCTAGAACGAACTCAACGATTTTCGAAACAAAGTAGCAGAGGTCAAAATCAGAACAGTAGTTTTTTCCCATAAATCATAGAATCATAGAATCATAGAATCAACCAGGTTGGAAGATACCTCCAAGATCATCTAGTCCAACCTATCACCCAGCCCTAACCAATCAACTAGACCATAGAATCATAGAATCATAGAATCAACCAGGTTGGAAGAGACCTCCAAGATCATCCAGCCCAACCTATCACCCAGCCCTATCCAATCAACTAGACCATGGCACTAAGTGCCTCTTCCAGTCTTTTCTTGAAGACCCCCAGGGACGGTGCCTCCACCACCTCCCTGGGCAGCCCATTCCAATGGGAAATCACTCTCTCTGTGAAGAACTTCCTCCTAACATCCAGCCTATACCTACCCTGGCACAACTTGAGACTGTGTCCCCTTGTTCTATTGCTGGTTGCCTGGGAGAAGAGGCCACTCCCCACCTGGCTACAATGCCCCTTCAGGTAGTTGTAGACAGTAATAAGATCACCCCTGAGCCTCCTCTTCTCCAGGCTAAACAGGCCCAGCTCCCTCAACCTCTCCTCATAGGATTTGTGCTCCAGGCCCCTCACCAGCTTTGTTGCCCTTCTCTGGACATGTTCCAGCACCTCAACATCTTTCTTGAATTGAGGGGCCCAGAACTGGACACAGTACTCAAGGTGTGGCCTGACCAGTGCTGAGTACAGGGGAAGAACAACCTCCCTTGTCCTACTGGCCACACTGCTCCTGATGCAGGCCAGGATGCCATTGGCTCCCTTGGCCACCTGGGCACACTGCTGGCTCATCTTCAGCTTACCATCTATCAGTACCCCCAGGTCCCTCTCCTCCTGAGTGCTCTCCAGCCGCTCAGTCCCCAGCCTATAGCGCTGCTTGGGGTTGTTGTGGCCAAAGTGCAGAACCCTGCACTTGGCCTTGTTAAATCTCATCCCATTGGCCTCTGCCCACCCATCCAGCCTGTCCAGGTCCCTCTGCAGGGCTCTCCTACCTTCCAACAGATCAACACCTGCTCCCAGCTTGGTGTCATCTGCAAACTTACTGATGATGGACTCAATGCCCTCGTCCAGGTCATCAATAAAGATATTGAACAGGACTGGGCCCAGCACTGATCCTTGGGGAACACCACTAGTGACTGGCTGCCAACTGGATGTGGCACCATTCACCACCACTCTCTGAGCTCTGCCATCCAGCCAGTTCTTGATCCAGCACAGAGTGAATCTGTCCAAACCATGAGCTGCCAGCTTGGCTAGGAGCTTCTTGTGGCAGACAGTGTCAAAGGCTTTGCTGAAGTCCAAGTAGACTACATCCACAGCCTTCCCCACATTCACCAGGCGGGTAACCTGATCATAAAAGGAGATCAGGTTGGTGAGGCAGGACCTGCCCTTCCTAAACCCATGCTGGCTGGGCCTGATCCCTTGGCTATCCTGTAGGTGCTTTGTGATGGCACCCAAGATTACCTGTTCCATGACCTTGCCTGGCACTGAGGTCAGGCTCACAGGTCTGTAGTTTTCTGGCTCCTCCTTACGACCCTTCTTGTGAATGGGTATCACATTGGCCAGCTTCCAGTCTTCAGGGACCTCTCCAGTGAGCCAGGACTGCTGATAAATGATGGAGAGTGGCTTGGCCAGCTCAGCTGCCAGTTCTCTCAGCACCCTAGGGTGGATCCCATCTGGTCCCATGGACTTGTGAGGATCCAAATGACGCAGCAGATCCCTTACTGCTTCCTCATGGATTAGAGGGGGACTGTACTGGTCCCTGCCTCCATCATTAGATATGCAGCAGAACCATGACGTACACCAAAAAAACATGAGTATTTAGCTCGAAAGCACAAAATTAAAGTATGGATCAGTCGATTTACAGAGGAAACACATCGATTTTCATAAAGAAAGTGGCAGAGCTCATGATCAGAACAGTAGTTTTATCCCATATATCATTAGATATGATTAACAACCTAGATGTACACCACAAAACAGGACTGTTCCGCTCGAAAGCACACAATTAGAGTATGAATCGGTAGATTTCCAGCTGTGATGGTGTGCTAGTTTGAAGCAAGCTGGAATGTTTTGGTAGAAGAACTAGATAACGGGCAGTGAAATGAAAACAATTGATGTCAACTTCTCTCAAAGTCACGCTGAGAACTCTGGGAAGAAGAAGTAAACTTTCTCCATTTTGTCTCTCACTCTTGCTTTTGCCTTAGACCTGGTCACATCTCATTAACTCTGCTCCTACTAACCTTGCTCCCTAACCTCTTGGCTGCACCTCTCTTCTTCCTGAGAACTGGGGCAAGGTTGAGAGGGCCGGGGGGAGGTGTTGGGGTGGTTTGAGAGCCCCTCCTGGGGACTCAGGTTTCTGGGAGGGGAGTTGTGCTTTTGTATTGTTTATCCTTTGTATATTTCTGTATATAATTGTATATAACTGTATATATTGTAAATAGCTGCTTGTAAATTCTGCTAGCTGTAAATAAATTGCTTCATCTATATTCCCAGGGTCCGTCTGAGTTAGCTGGGGCAAATACAAAGTGGGGGGGGGGGGCGGGGTAACCCCCTAACCATCACATTTTTTTAATTGGCTTTCCCAACGTGGGGCTAGATATTTTTGAGTGACTGGAAATTAGCTCTGGGAATTAAGATGAAGCTAATCAAGCAGCTATTGTATTTGGTTGGTGCATTGCTCTGGTCTGGTTTTGTTTTCTTGGCATTTAGTTGGTTAAAAGGTCAAATTGTTGCTTATTTCATTGATCTGGCTTATAATAAGGCTAAAGCTAAGGTTTCAGATATGTTCTGGAGCTGGGGTGATTTGATTCTTGGTTATGCTGGTTTTAATATCTCTGAGAATATTACCAAGGACATTACAGGAGCTCTGGTCAATAATGTGACAATCAATGGAAATTCTGCTTTAAATATGGCTCTAATGAGAGTTATTCAGCCTAAGACATGAATTCCAACTGTTTGTATAGGCACATGCTCGTGTAAAACTGTTTTTCTTCTCACAGTTTTTAATATTTGCCTCATGATTTTGATATTCATATTAATTTTGGCATTATTGGTGAAAAATTCAAAACCAGTTTCTGTAAGAGCTAGGAAAAATTCTGTGTCTCAGAAGCAGTCTCTTTCACAGCAAAACAAGGGAACACAGTTATCGGCTTCCCCCTTGCCAGCCTCTGCCCCTCCTTCTCCAAGTGCTGGGAACACGGCCAGTGTTCCCGCCACTAACATAAACAATAATGATAACGGGCAGAGTTCGGCAGGAGCCCTAGGAGCACAGGCAGGTACCCAAAATCAGAATGTTCCTAGCAAAAATGAAAACAAGTCAGGGTTGGCAGGCATCCCAGGAGGACAGGCAAATAATCCCACTAATGTTAATAATACTACTAGTGCTAGTAACGCTAGCCCAGTCAGTCCAAATCCTAATGACACCAGCTCAGCCAATTCAAACCCCCAGCCAGCAGACCAGAACCAAAATCCTCCTGTTAAAAGCAAGGCAGATTTGAACTCACAAGCTCCAGGTCAGACCCCTAAGGATACAAATACTCCAAGTCAGACTCCTAAAGATTCAAATCCTCCAGCAGACACATCCAAGTCTGTTGCTGCTCAGGCTTTTCTGGCACCTGCTAAGGCAAAAGCTAAGACAAAGAGTGGTTCGCAGGAGGATGTAAGAGAGGGGACCTCTGGCGATCAGCAGCAAGAAGAGGAAGAGGAGGCAGTTAGTCTGCGAGACCTTGTAGATGTGCTGAGACAACAATACTCAAGTGAGAGGAGTGCTGTGAGGTTAGCTGCCAAGAGAGAGGATGGTTCCAATGAGTATAAGAGTGCAATGAGGAAGATTGTGTTAGGCCAGGCACCACCAGATCAACAGGAAGAGGAGGAGGAAGATGACATCCAAGGCTCCAAGGATCCACTCAGAGAGGTCAGGGAAGTTAGGAAGGAATACACAAGGGAATCAGGTGAGCCAATCCTAAGCTGGCCAGTGAGATGCCGTGGCATTGGTGCTAATGCCCTGCAGGTAGGAGACAAGTCTGCCAAGCAGCTGGGACCACTCACCAAGGAGAGTGGAGTGGACAAACACCTAGCAAGTCCTCTTGGTAGGGTTAGCTTGTGGACACGCCTTCTGTTGGCTGTGGCTATGAGATATCCTTCCCGAGATGATTTGCCTTGGGCTGCCAAGAAGTGGAACACTGTTGAGCAGGGAATTAAGCTTCTGAAGGAGTTTGCTGTGAAGGAAGTGCTTTATGGAGATCATGGCACTCATGAGCCTGACGATATTCCTTTGGGAACAGGTCTCATGAAGAAGCTGATTAAGCTTGCTCCTTCATCCTATGCTAACATCTTGGCCAGTAAGTTTCTAGCAAGGAGTGATAATGGAAGATCTTTCACTGTTGGTGAATTCACTGATCAGCTCAGGCAGATAGAGGACAGCTTGTCACACTCTGGCCTAGTCTCTGCCATAAAAACTCTAGGTACAGAGATAAGAGATGGCATTAAAGAGAGCATGAAAGAACTGAAAGAGGATCTTAAAAACATTACCAATCTGGTAAAGGATACCATTCCTGCATCATCTGAATGGGTGCATGTTTCTGCAGTCAGGAACAGACGCCCACCTCCTGCAAGGCAATTCCAGCCCAGGAGGAGACAAATTCCACCCAGACAGCAGCAATCACGTGCGTCACTGTGGATACTTCTGCGTGACACATACGGTGAGAACATGAACAAGTGGGATGGTAAACCTACTTCAGCTCTTTCAAAGAGAGTCAGGGATCTGCAGAGTGGCAGAAACAGAGGCAGCAATGCCCGAAAAGTAGCCGTCACTTCTTCAGCTCCCGAGAGCAACTGCTATTGTTCCAACAGTTGCAGTTCCTCTCACAACAACACCAATCATTGTGTACACCCCACATGCCATGTTCAGCATTAGGGGTGCCCTGCCTCCAGCCAGGAGGAGGAAAGGGATAGTGGAGAGAACCGAATCTATTGGAATGTATTCATTAGGTGGCCTGGCAGTTCAAAAGTTCGGAAATACAGGGCTTTAGTCGACACAGGTGCTCAGTGTACTTTATTGCCATCTAATTGTAAAGGGACAGAGTCCATTTCTATCTTTGGAATCACTGGTGGATCTCAAGAGTTAACTAAGGTACAGGCTGAGATCAGTTTAACTGGTAAAGAGTGGAAGACACATACTATTGTAACTGGTCCTGATGCGCCTTGCATTCTGGGAATTGACTTTTTGAGACAAGGTTGTTTCAAAGATCCTAAGGGTCACAAATGGGCTTTTGGAATAGCATCTGTAGAGATTGAGGATGATAAATTGAAATTGTCCATTAGACCTGAACTTTCTGATGAATCTGCAGTTGTGGGACATCATGACATAGAGGATCTGGAAGTGCCAATTGCAACTCAAACTGTTCATCAGAGGCATTGCAGAACTAACCGTGACTCTTTGTTGCCCATTCATCAGCTGATTCGTCAATTGGAGAGTCAGGCCGTCATCGAGAAAGCTCATTCACCTTTCAACAGTCCCATCTGGCCTATGCGTAAACCTACGGGCGACTGGAGACTGACAGTTGACTTTCGTGCCCTCAACGAGGTGAACAAAGCATAGTTCTTTTCCTGATCAGAGAGATCACCATAGGGAGGAGCTTCCTCAGCACGAGTTATTTTCTCCTCTGGAGGTTTGGAACAGTCTGTGCCTTCTGGCCAGTTGGTGATCACCTCCACCAGACCAGGTCGGTCAAGATTACCCATTCGTGCTCGTTGGGTTATCAAAGCCATCCATTTAGACCAGGTTGCATCTGTGGCATGATGCGGTGATGAACCTTTGCCCTTGAACATCCAGTTAAGAACTGGCAGTCTAGGAGCTAAAAGCAATTGTGACTCAGTTCCAATCACTTCAGAAGCTGCTTTCACTCCCTCATAGGCTGCTAGAATCTCTTTCTCAGTTGCAGTGTAATTTGCCTCCGAACCTCTGTAACAACGTCCCCAGAAACCAAGAGGACGACCACGTGTCTCATTTGGAGCTCTCTGCCAAAGACTCCAAGTTGGACCATTGTCACTGGCAGCCGTGTACAGAATGTTCTTAATGTCCGGACCAGATCTCACAGGACCCAAGCCCACTGCATGGACTACTTCTCGCTTGATCTGATCAAAGGCTGCTTGTTGTTCAGGTCCCCACTCGAAATTGTTTCTCTTACGAGTCACATCATACAGAGGTTTGACAATCTGACTGAAACCAGGAATGTGTAGTCTCCAAAATCCCACCACACCAAGGAAAGAAAGTGTGTCCTTCTTACTGGTGGGAACTGCCATGGTAGAGACTTTGTTGATCACATCCTGAGGAATGTAACGGCGACCATCCTGCCACCGCACTCCCAGAAACTGAATTTCTTTGGCAGGTCCTTTGACCTTGTCTCTCTTAATGGCAAAACCTGCTTGCAACAGAATGTCAATGATTTTGTTACCTTTCTCGAAGACTTCCTTAGCAGTTTGGCCCCACACAATGATGTCGTCGATGTACTGGATGTGCTCTGGAGCTTTACCTTTCTCCAGTGCATTGTGGATGACTGAGTGACAGATGGTTGAGCTGTCTTTCCACCCCTGAGGCAAACGATTGAACTGGTACTGGATACCTCTCCAGGTGAATGCAAACTGAGGCCTGCACTCCTTTGCTATGGGAATAGAGAAGAAAGCATTAGCAATGTCTATAGTTGCATACCATTTAGCCTCCTTCGATTCCAGCTCATACTGGAGTTCCAGCATGTCCGGCACAGCTGCACTCATGGGTGGTGTCACCTCGTTGAGGGCACGAAAGTCAACTGTCAGTCTCCAGTCGCCCGTAGGTTTGCGCACAGGCCAGATGGGACTGTTGAAAGGTGAATGAGCTCTCTCGATGACAGCCTGACTCTCCAATTGACGAATCAGCTGATGAATGGGCAACAAAGAGTCACGGTTAGTTCTGTACTGCCTATGATGAACAGTTTGAGTTGCAATTGGCACTTCCAGATCCTCTATGTCATGATGTCCCACAACTGCAGATTCATCAGAAAGTTCAGGTCTAATAGACAATTTCAATTTATCATCCTCAATCTCTACAGATGCTATTCCAAAAGCCCATTTATGACCCTTAGGATCTTTGAAACAACCTTGTCTCAAAAAGTCAATTCCCAAAATGCAAGGCGCATCAGGACCAGTTACAATAGTATGTGTCTTCCACTCTTTACCAGTTAAACTGATCTCAGCCTGTATCTTAGTTAACTCTTGAGATCCACCTGTGATTCCAAAAATAGAAATGGACTCTGTCCCCTTACAATTAGATGGCAATAAAGTACACTGAGCACCTGTGTCAACTAAAGCCCTGTATTTCCGAACTCTTGAACTGCCAGGCCACCTAACGAATACATTCCAATAGATTCGGTTCTCTCCACTATCCCTTTCCTCCTCCTGGCTGGAGGCAGGGCACCCCTAATGCCGAACATGGCATGTGGGGTGTGCACAATGATTGGTGTTGTTGTGAGTGGAACTGCAACTGTTGGAACAATTGCAGTTGCTCTCAGGAGCTGAAGAAGTGACAGCTACTTTTCGGGCATTGCTGCCTCTGTTTCTGCCACTCTGCAGTTCCCTGACTCTCTTTGAAAGAGATGAAGTAGGTTTACCATCCCATTTGTTCATGTTCTCCCCGTATGTGTCACGCAGAAGTATCCACAGTGACGCACGTGATTGCTGCTGTCTGGGTGGAATTTGTCTCCTCCTGGGCTGGAATTGCCTTGCAGGAGGTGGGCGTCTGTTCCTGACTGCAGAAACATGCACCCATTCAGATGATGCAGGAACGGTATCCTTTACCAGATTAGTAATGTTTTTGAGATCCTCCTTCAGTTCTTTCATGGTATCTTTAAAACCATCTTTAAGCTCGGTAGTCATAGTCTTTATGGCACAGATTATACCAGAATGTGACAAGCTATCCTCTATCTGCCTGAGCTGATCAGTGAATTCACCAACAGTGAAAGATCTTCCATTATCACTCCTTGCTAGAAACTTACTGGCCAAGATGTTAGCATAGGATGAAGGAGCAAGCTTAATAAGCTTCTTCATGAGACCTGTTCCCAAAGGAATATCGTCAGGCTCATGAGTACCATGATCTCCATAAAGCACTTCCTTCACAGCAAACTCCTTCAGAAGCTTAATTCCCTGCTCAACAGTGTTCCACTTCTTGGCAGCCCATGGCAAATCATCTCGGGAAGGATATCTCATAGCCACAGCCAATAGAAGGCGTGTCCACAAGCTAACCCTACCAAGAGGACTTGCTAGGTGTTTGTCCACTCCACTCTCCTTAGTGAGTGGTCCCAGCTGCTTGGCAGACTTGTCTCCTACCTGCAGAGCATTAGCACCAATGCCACGGCATCTCACTAGCCAGCTTAGGATTGGCTCACCTGATTCCCTTGAGTATTCCTTCCTAACTTCCCTGACCTCTCTGAGTGGATCCTTGGAGCCTTGGATGTCATCTTCCTCCTCCTCTTCCTGTTGTTCTCGTGGTGCCGGGCCTAACACAATCTTCCTCATAGCATTCCTAAATTCATTGGAACCATCCTCTCTCCTGGCAGCTAACCTCACAGCACTCCTCTCACTTGAGTATTGTTGTCTCAGCACATCTACAAGGTCTCGCAGACTAACTGCCTCCTCTTCCTCCTCTTGCTGCTGATCACCAGAGGTCCCGTCTCTTACATCCTCCTGTGAACCACTCTTTGTCTTAGCTTTTGCCTTAGCAGGTGCCAGAAAGGCCTGAGCAGCAACAGACTTGGATGTGTCTGCTGGAGGGTTTGAATCTTTAGGAGTCTGACCTGAAGCATTTGAATTATTGGAGGTCTGACTTGGAGCATTTGTATCCTTAGGGGTCTGACCTGGAGCTTGTGAGTTCAAATCTGCCTTGCTTTTAACAGGAGGATTTTGGTTCTGGTCTGCTGGCTGGGGGTTCGAATTGGCTGAGCTGGTGTCATTAGGATTTGGACTGACTGGGCTAGCGTTACCAGCACTAGTAGTATTATTATTAGTGGGATTGTTTGCCTGTCCTCCTGGGATGCCTGCCAACCCTGAGGTGTTATCATTTTTGCTAGGGACATTCTGATTTTGGGTACTTGCCTGTCCTCCTGGGGCTCCTGCTAAACTCTGCGGCTTGTTTTGGTTATCCTTATCATTGTTTACGTTAGCGGTGGGAACATTGGCTGTGTTCCCAGCACTTGGAGAAGGAGGGGCAGAGGCTGGCAAGGGGGAAGCCGATAACTGTGTTCCCTTGTTTTGCTGTGAAAGAGACTGCTTCTGAGACACAGAATTTTTCCCAGCTCTTACAGAAACTGGTTTTGAATTTTTCACCAATAATGCCAAAATTAATATGAATATTAAAATCATGAGGCAAATATTAAAAATTGTGAGAAGAAAAACAGTTTTACACGAGCATGTGCCTATACAAACAGTTGGAATTCCTGTCTTAGGCTGAATAACTCTCATTAGAGCCATATTTAAAGCAGAATTTCCATTGATTGTCACATTATTGACCAGAGCTCCTGTAATGTCCTTGGTAATATTCTCAGAGATATTAAAACCAGCGTAACCAAGAATCAAATCACCCCAGCTCCAGAACATATCTGAAACCTTAGCTTTAGCCTTATTATAAGCCAGATCAATGAAATAAGCAACAATTTGACCTTTTAACCAACTAAATGCCAAGAAAACAAAACCAGACCAGAGCAATGCACCAACCAAATACAATAGCTGCTTGATTAGCTTCATCTTAATTCCCAGAGCTAATTTCCACTCACTGAAATATCTAGCCCCACGTTGGGAAAGCCAATTAAAAAATGTGATGGTTTGGGGGTTACCCCGCCCCTCCCACACTTTTGTATTTGCCCCAGCTAACTCAGACGGACCCTGGGAATATAGATGAAGCAATTTATTTACAGCTAGCAGAATTTACAAGCAGCTATTTACAATATATACAGTTATATACAATTATATACAGAAATATACAAAGGATAAACAATACAAAAGCACAACTCCCCTCCCAGAAACCTGAGTCCCCAGGAGGGGCTTTCAAACCACTCCAACACCTCCCCCCGTCCCTCTCAACCTTACCCCAGTCCTCAGGAAGAAAAGAGGTGCAGCCAAGAGGTTAGGGAGCAAGGTTAGTAGGAGCAGGGTTAATGAGATGTGACCAGGTCTAAGGCAAAAGCAAGAGAGAGAGACAAAATGGAGAAAAAGTCTTTCTTCTTCCCAGAGTTCTCAGCGTGACTGTGAGAGAAGTAGACACAATTGTTTTTCATTTCACTGCCCATTATCTAGTTCTGTTACCAAAACATTCTAGCTTGCTTCAAACTAGCACAGCAGCCAAGAGGTTAGGGAGCAAGGTTAGTAGGAGCAGGGTTAATGAGATGTGACCAGGTCTAAGGCAAAAGCAGGAGTGAGAAACAAAATGGAGAAAAAGTCTTTCTTCTTCCCAGAGTTCTCAGCGTGACTGTGAGAGAAGTTGACATCAATTGTTTTCATTTCACTGCCTGTTATCTAGTTCTTTTACCAAAACATTCCAGCTTGCTTCAAACTAGCACACCAGCAGAAACACATTGTTTTTCGTAACAAAGTAGCAGAGATCAAAATCAGAACAGTAGTTTTATCCCATAAATCATTAGATAGGCAGCAGAACAGTGACGTACACCAAAAAACATGAGTATTTAGCTCGAAAGCACACAATTACAGCATGAATTGGTAGATTTCCAGCGGAAACACATCGATTTACACAATCAAATTAGCAGAGATCAAAATCCGAACAGTAGTTTTATCCCATAAGTCATTAGATATGTAGGAGATCCTATATATACACCTCAGAACAGAAGAGTTCATATCAAAAGGACACAATTACAGCATGAATCGGTAGATTTCCAGCAGAAACACATCGATTTTTGCAAAAAAGTAGCAGAGGTCAAAATCAAAACAGTAGTTTCCTCCCATAAATCATTAGATATGATGAACAACTGTGATGGTTTGGACTCTTACCCGCCCACACCCACTTTTGAATTTGCCCCAGCTAAGTCAGACGGTCTCTGGGAATATAAATGAAGATATTTATTTTACAGCAGCAAATATACAAGCAGCTATTTGCAATATATACAATTATATACAGAAATATACAAAGGATAAAAAATACAGAAGCACAACTCCCCTTCCAGAAACCTGAGTCCACAGGAGGGGCTCTCAAACCACACCAAGACCTCCCCCAGCCCTCTCAACCTTACCCCAGTTCTCAGGAAGAAGAGAGGTGCAGCCAAGAGGTTAGGGAGCAAGGTTAGTGGCAGCAGGGTTAATGAGATGTGTCTAGGTCTGAAGGCAAAGGCAGAATGAAAGACAAAATGGAGAACGTTTCCTTCTTCTTCCCAGAATTCTCAGCGTGACTGTGAGAGAAGGAGACACAATTGTTTTCATTTCACTGCCCGTTATCTAGTTCTTTTACCAAAACATTCTAGCTTGCTCCAATCTAGCATAATCCACCCCTCTCTACTTCGCTCAGAGTATCGCTGAGAATTATCCGTTCTAATCTTGACCAATATTTACAATAAAACAATATATATACAAGCTCAGTTCACACTTCAATCCAGATATAGGTGATTCAAAAGCTCAGAACAGGGACTCCCAAGTGACACTGGGTTCATGCTCACGTACTGTTGTTTTTCTCATAGATTCTTCCAGTGTTGGGCGCTGATGTTATCTAGAACAGAAAACTCCTAACAGCTTGTATCAGACACTCTGGATTTAAACTCTCTCAGCTAAGGTTAGATTTCTCTGTGGAACACATTGGATTTCACCATTCTCTTGCATTACCCAGTATGTATGACCAGGACCTTCAGCAGAAACCACCCCTCGGACAGGTTTCCCTTCGCCCGAAGGCGAAAATACCCAAACAGTTTTCCCTAACAGATTCTTTTCACGTACAACAGGAACTTTATCACCGTCTACTGTTTGGACCAAATCTGATTGTGCAGGTCCTGCTCTGTTTACTGAACCTCTACTATTTACCAACCAGGTAGCTTGTGCTAAATGTTTGTCCCAGTTTTTAGAGTTCCACCCCCCATGGCTTTGAGGGTGGTTTTCAGCAAACCGTTGTAGCGCTCAATCTTCCCTGAAGCTGGTGCATAGTAGGGTATATGATAGATCCATTCAATACCATGCTCTTTAGCCCAGTTTTTCACAAGATTGTTCTTGAAATGAGTGCCGTTGTCTGACTCGATTCTCTCTGGAGTTCCATGTCTCCACAAGATCTGTCTCTCCAAGCCAAGAATGGTGTAACGTGCAGTAGCATGTGGAACTGGATAGGTTTCTAACCATCCGGTGCTGGCCTCTACCATCGTCAGCACATACTGCTTGTTGACATCAATTGTTTTTCATTTCACTGCCCGTTCTCTAGTACTTTTACCAAAACATTGTAGCTTGCTTCTAACTAGCACAGCTTGCCAGAACGAGATCTAGGTAAAGTGATATAGTCAATCTGCCAGGCTTCACCATACTTGTACTTTGACCATCTCTCACCATACCATAAGGGCTTGATTCAATTAGCCTGCTTAATAGCAGCACAAATGTCACAGTCATAGATGACTTGAGTGATAGCGTCCATGGACAAGTCAATTGACCTATCATGAGCCCATCGGTATATTCCATCTCTGCCTTGATGTCCAGATGAGTCATGGGCCCAGCGAGCTAAAAACAGTTCACCTTGGTGTTTCCAATCAAGGTCGATGTCAAGATCAGAGTTGGTATCAACTTGAGCAATCTTAGCAGCTTGATCTGCCTTCTGGTTATGTTGATGTTCCTCAGTAGCTCTGCCCTTAGGCATGTGTGCATCTACGTGCCTCACCTTCACTGGAGTGTTCTCCAGCCGTGCATCAATGTCCTGCCATAGATCAGCACACCAATTAGGCTTTCCTTTCCTCTGCCAACCATTCTTCTTCCAGTCCTTTAGCCAACCACATAGAGCATTGGCTACCATCCATGAGTCGGTGTAGAGGTAAAGGATAGGCCAATTTTCATGTTCAGCCACATCAAGAGCAAGTTGGACAGCTTTTACCTCAGCGAACTGACTGGATTCTCCTTCTCCATCTCTCACTTCGGTAACTCTCCTGGTAGGACTCCAGACTGCTGACTTCCATCTTCGCTTGTTCCCAACAAGACGACAGGAACCATCTGTGAACAAAGCATAGTTCCTTTCCTGATCAGAGAGATCACCATAGGGAGGAGCTTCCTCAGCACGAGTTATTTTCTCCTCTGGAGGTTTGGAACAGTCTGTGCCTTCCGGCCAGTTGGTGATCACCTCCACCACACCAGGTCGATCAAGATTACCCATCCATGCTCGTTGGGTTATCAAAGCCATCCATTTAGATCAGGTTGCACCTGTGGCATGATGCGGTGATGAACCTTTGCCTTTGAACATCCAGTTTAGAACAAGCAGTCTAGGAGCTAAAAGCAACTGTGACTCAGTTCCAATCACTTCAGAAGCTGCTTTCACTCCTTCATAGGCTGCTAGTATCTCTTTCTCTGTTGTAGTATAATTTGTCTCTGAACCTCTGTAACAACGTCCCCAGAAACCAAGTGGACGACCACGTGCCTCATTTGGAGCTCTCAGCCAAAGGCTCCAAGTTGGACCATTGTCACTGGCAGCCGTGTACAGAATGTTCTTAATGTCCGGACCAGATCTCACAGGTCCCAAGCCCACTGCATGGACTATTTCTCGTTTGATTTGATCAAAGGCTGCTTGTTGTTCAAGTCCCCACTCGAAATTGTTTCTCTTACGAGTCACATCGTGCAGAGGTTTGACAATCTGACTGAAACCAGGAATGTGTAGTCTCCAAAATCCCACCACACCAAGAAAAGAAAGTGTGTCCTTCTTACTGGTGGGAACTGCCATGGTAGAGACTTTGTTGATCACATCCTGAGGAATGTAACGGCGACCATCCTGCCACCGCACTCCCAGAAACTGAATTTCTTTGGCAGGTCCTTTGACCTTGTCTCTTAATGGCAAAACCTGCTTGCAACAGAATGTCAATGATTTTGTTATCTTTCTCGAAGACTTCCTTAGCAGTTTGGCCCCACACAATGATGTCGTCGCTGTACTGGATGTGCTCTGGAGCTTTACCTTTCTCCAGTGCATTGTGGATGACTGAGTGACAGATGGTTGAGCTGTGTTTCCACCCCTGGGGCAAACGATTGAACTGGTACAGGATTCCTCTCCAGGTGAATGCAAACTGAGGCCTGCACTCCTTTGCTGCGGGAATAGAGAAGAAAGCATTAGCAATGTCTATAGTTGCATACCATTTAGCCTCCTTCGATTCCAGCTCGTACTGGAGTTCCAGCATGTCCGGCACAGCTGCGCTCATGGGTGGCGTCACCTCGTTGAGGGCACGAAAGTCAACTGTCAGTCTCCAGTCGCCCGTAGGTTTGCGCACAGGCCAGATGGGGCTGTTGAAAGGTGAATGAGCTTTCTCGATGACAGCCTGACTCTCCAGTTGACGAATCAGCTGATGAATGGGCAACAAAGAGTCACGGTTAGTTCTGTAATGCCTGTGGTGAACAGTCTGAGTTGCAATTGGCACTTCCAGATCCTCTATGTCATGATGTCCCACAACTGCAGATTCATCTGAAAGTTCAAGTCTAATGGACAATTTCAATTTACCATCCTCAATCTCTACAGATGCTATTCCAAAAGCCCATTTGTGACCCTTAGGATCTTTGAAACAGCCTTGTCTCAAAAAGTCAATTCCCAAAATGCAAGGCACATCAGGACCAGTTAAACTGATCGCAGCCTGTATCTTAGTCTGCTAGACCTCGCAAATATGCTGAGACATCAATACTCAAATGAGAGGAGCGTTGTGAGGTTGGCTGCCAAGAGAGAGGATGGTTCCAGTGAGTTTTGGAGTGCTATGAGGAAGGTTCTGTTTGGCCCGGGACAACCAGATCAACAAGAGGAAGAGGAGGAAGATGATATCCAGGACTCCAATGATCCTCTCAGAGAGGTCAGGGAAGTTAGAAAAGAATACTCAAGGGAATCAGGTGAGCCAATCCTAAGCTGGCTAGTGAGATGCCGTGGCATTGGTGCTAATGCCCTGCAGGTAGGAGACAAGTCTGCCAAGCAGCTGGAACCACTCACCAAGGAGAGTGAGATTGGAGTGGACAAACACCTGGCAAGTCCTCTTGGTAGGGTTAGCTTGTGGACACGCCTTCTTTTGGCTGTGGCTATGAGATATCCTTCCGGAGATGATTTGCCTTGGGCTGCCAAGAAGTGGAACACCATTGAGCAGGGAATTAAGCTTCTGAAGGAGTCTGCTGTGAAGGAAGTGCTTTATGGAGATCATGGCACTCATGAGCCTGATGATATTCCTTTGGGAACAGGTCGCATGAAGAAGATTATTAAGCTTGCTCCTTCATCCTATGCTAACATCTTGGCCAGCTAGTTCCTATTAAGGAGTGATAATGGAAGATCTTTCACTGTTGGTGAATTCACTGACCAGCTCAGGCAGATAGAGGACAGCATGTCACATTCTGGCCTAATCTCTGCCATACAAATTATGACTTCTGAAATAAAGAGCATGAAAGATGGTATTAGAGATGGCATTAAGGAGAGCATGAAAGAACTGAAGGAGGATCTTAAAAACATTACTAATCTGGTAAAGGATACCATTCCTGCATCATCTGAATGGGTGCATCAGAAACACATTGATTTTAGTAACACAGTAGCAGAGATCAAAATCAGAATAGTAGTTTCATCCCATATATCATTAGATATGATGAACAACCTAGATGTACACCACAAAACAGAAATACTCCTGTCCCGGGTTTGGGCTGATCCCTCCCCCGGGAAGAAAATTCACAACACAAACCCCCCTACTTTTTGAAAGTCAGGGAAAGATGAAATTGTATTTTCTTATAATAACTAGAGAAGGAAGGAAGGAAAAAAAAGAAAACAATACAATAACCTTAAGGGAGATGGGGAGGGGGTCAAGCGGCGGCGAAGCAGCAGAAGCAGCAGTAGCCAAAACAGCAGCCGGGGAAGATAGGCGAAGCTGCAGCAGCAGAAGCCAGCGGGTGAAAGGGGAGAACAAACTGTGCTTCTAGACATTAAGTTCTTGATGCTCCAATGAAATTATATTAATTTATCTATTGTTGCCATTTATGTGGCCTATCCCTGGAATGTTCATCTCTCCCCGATGTCTGAGCTAGAGGATCAGCTCAAACAGCCACAATCCACCCCTTTAATATAATTTACCATTGCAGCATCAAGTCATTCTATGTAACTAGGAATAACATCAGTATCGTAGATGGTCATTTTTTCAGGCTTCAAGCATCTTTCTTCAATTTTCGGTCATTCATCTTCTTATTTCCGTCTGTCTCAGGCGTTGGCTAGCTCAATGTTTTTTTTTCAATGAGTGGAACAGAGCAGGACTCTTGGCACTCTCAGGGCTCATGCTCATGGGTAGCAGGCTCTTCATGGCTTTCCTTGGACACCACAATCATCTGCAAAAGAACTCATAACAACATATCTACATTCTTTCTGCCAATGTCAGATTCTTTTGTGGCACACATTGTATTTTACTGTTTTTCTGCATAACCCAATATGTATGACCAGGTCCTTCAGCAGAAACCACCCCTCGGACAGGTGTAGCCTCCCCCGAAGGGGAGAATACCCAAACAGACTTGCCTAACAAATTCTTTTCACGAATGACAGGAACCCTGCCACCTTCTACCTTTTGTAAGACCTCTGAATGAGCTGGGCCAGCTCGGTTGGTGGAACCTCTACTATTCACTACCCAAGTGGCTTGGGCTAGATGTTTCTCCCAGTTCTTTAAGGTTCCTCCCCCCATTGCCTTTAAAGTTGTTTTCAGCAAGCCATTGTAACGTTCAATTTTGCCTGAGGCGGGTGCATAGTAGGGGATGTGATAGATCCACTCAATGCTGTGCTCTTTGGCCCAAGATTTTATGAGATTGTTTTTAAAGTGGGTACCATTATCTGATTCAATTCTTTCTGGAGCGCCATGTCGCCGCAGGATTTGTCTTTCCAAGCCCAAAATGGTGTTACGTGCAGTGGCACGGGAAACTGGATAGGTTTCCAGCCATCCGGTGCTTGCTTCCACCATGGTCAGCACATATTGCTTTCCAGTCCGAGAACGAGGTAGAGTGATGTAATCAATCTGCCACGCTTCACCGTATTTGTACTTTGCCCATCGCTCACCATACCACAAGGGCTTCAGACGCTTGGCTTGTTTAATAGTAGCACAAATATCACAGTCATGTATAACTTGTGTTATAGCGTCCATGGAGATGTTGATTGCTCTGTCCCGTGCCCATTGGTAGGTAGCATCTCTGCCTTGATGTCCTGAGGAATCATGGGCCCACCGGGCTAAGAACAGTTCACCTCGGTGTTCCCAATCTAAATCCAAATCACAATTTACATCGGTCTGAAACACCTTGGCAGCCAAATCTGCCTGATGGTTGTGCTGATGTTCCTCAGTAGTTTTACTTTTGGCCATGTGAGCGTCTATGTGTCGTACTCTTACAGGGATTTTCTCTAGACGGGTAGCAATGTCCTGCCATAAGTCAGCAACCCAAATTGGCTTTCCTTTCCGTTGCCAATTATTTCTTTTCCAGTCCTTTAGCCAACCCCATAAGGCATTAGCCACCATCCATGAATCAGTATAGAGGTAAAGCATGGGCCAGTTCTCACGTTCAGCCACGTCAAGAGCAAGTTGGATAGCTTTTACTTCTGCAAATTGGCTTGACTCACCTTCTCCAGCTTTTGTTTCAGCCACTGCCCGTATAGGGCTCCAAACTGCAGCTCTCCATTTTCTCTTGTTTCCAACAAGGCGACAGGAACCATCAGTAAATAGAGCATAGTTTCTTTCTTCTTCAGACAAATCACTGTAAGGAGGAGCTTCTTCAGCCCGACTCATTTGCTCCTCTGGAGGATTTATACAGTTTGTACCTTCTGGCCAGCTGGTGATCATCTCCACTATGCCAGGTCGTTCAAGGCTCCCCATGCGTGCTCGCTGTGTTATGAGAGCCATCCACTTAGACCAGGTAGCATCGGTTGCGTGATGTGGCGATGACCCCTTTCCCTTAAACATCCAGTTCAAAACTGGTATTCTGGGAGCCAAAAGAAGCTGAGAGTCTGTTCCTATTACTTCTGAAGCAGCTTTCACACCTTCATAAGCAGCAAGGATCTCTTTCTCTGTTGGTGTATAGTTTACTTCTGACCCTCTATATCCTCTACTCCAGAAACCAAGTGGTCGGCCATGTGTTTCTCCTGGGGCTCTGTGCCATAGGCTCCAGGTTGGACCATTATCACTCGCAGCTGTATACAGAATGTTCTTAATGTCTGGACCAGTTCGAACAGGCCCCAAACCCATTGCATGAACTACTTCCTGTTTTATCTGATCAAAGGCTGCTTGTTGTTCAAGTCCCCACTGAAAGTTGTTTCTCTTTCGAGTTATATCATATAAAGGTTTTACAATTTGGCTGTACCCAGGGATGTGCAGCCTCCAAAATCCAACTGTTCCTAAGAAAGACAATGTGTCCTTCTTATTTGTGGGATTTGCCATGGCAGAAACCTTATTTATCACATCCATTGGAATGTGACGGCGACCATCTTGCCAATGAATTCCCAAGAACTGAATCTCTCTAGCAGGTCCCTTCACCTTGTCTTGCATTATGGCAAAACCTGCCTTCAGCAGAATGTCAATTATTTTGTTACCTTTTTCAAAACCTTCCTGTGCCGTGTTCCCCCAGACAATGATGTCATCAATGAACTGCAGGTGCTCTGGAGCTCCACCTTTCTCCAATGCATCACGGATCACTGCATGACAGTTCGTTGAGCTGTGCTTCCACCCCTGGGGCAAACGATTAAACGTATACTGAATCCCCCTCCAAGTGAAAGCAAATTGAGGCTTGCATTCTTCTGCTATTGGAATAGAAAAGAAAGCATTAGCAACATCTATGGTTGCATACCATTTGGCCTCCTTGGATTCCAGCTCATATTGGAGTTCTAACATGTCCGGCACAGCAGAACTCATGGGCGGAGTCACTTCATTTAGGCTGTGAAAATCAACTGTCAGTCGCCACTCTCCATTTCCCTTTCGCACAGGCCATATGGGACTATTGAAAGGTGAATGGGTCTTTTTAATGACGTCCTGGCACTCCAGACGACGAATCAGATCATGTATGGGCACCAAAGAGTCACGGTTTGTTCTCTATTGCCTGTGGAGTACAATTTGAGCGGCAACTGGCAACGTCACATCCTCTACATTATGCTGCCCAACAACTGCAGACTCATCTGAGAGCTCAGGCCTAGCAGACAACTTCAATTTGTCTCCAACAGCTTCTACAGTTGCTATTCCAAAGGTCCACTTAAAACCCTTGGGATCTTTAAAACGCCCTTCTCTCAGAAAGTCAATTCCCAAGATGCAAGGTGCATTTGGACCTGTTAAAATGACATGCCTTCGCCAATCCCTTCCAGTCAAACTCATCTCTGCCTCTAACCTTGTCAATTCTTGAGAGCCTCCTGTAATTCCAGAAATAGTAATAGACTCCATTGCTTTACAGTTTGAAGGCATCAATGTGCATTGTGCACCCGTGTCCACTGGAGCCCTGTATTTCTGAATTTTCAAGGTACCAGGCCATTTAACATATACATTCCAGTATATCCTGTTGTCTTCCTGGTCCCTGGCCTCCGCCTGGTAAGAGGCAGGGCCCCCCTAATGTTGGCCATTACAATTGCAATTGGCACAGTGTTTAGTGGTGTTAGTTGAATCATCACCAGAACCATCTGAGTCATGTGGTGAAACTGAGGCGACTGCTCTTTTAGGCTTCTCACTCTGTAACTCTCTCACTCTATTTAGGAGAAGAGAGGTAGGTTTTCCATGCCATTTATCCATGTTTTCACCAAACTGGTCACGTAGGATTAACCAAAGAGACCCACGTGACTGTTGTCTATATTTAGTGAGTTAGGTTGAATTGGTCTTCTAGGAAGACGCCTATCCCTGATGGCCGAGACATGTACCCACTCTGAGGGTGAAGAAGAAAGTTCACTGTCCTTTGCCAACTGGGATAGGGAGGTTTTAAATTCCTCCTTGAGTTGTTTCATGCTATCTTTAATCTCTTCAGTCATAGTATTTATGGCTGACACCATAGCATTAACCGTAAGGCTATCCTCCATTTGCCTCATTTGATCAGCGAATTCACCCACAGTCATAGAAGTTGTTGCATCGTCTTTCCCCACCATCTTACTTGCCAATGTATGGGCATAACTAGAGGGGGCAAGCTGAATAAGTTTCTTTAGGAGAGCTCGGCTCATAGGTATCTCCTCAGGGTTCTCTGTTGTATAATCTCCATAGATTAGCTCTCTTATGGCCATCTCTTACAAGCACTGAACCCCCTGTTCAATTGTATTGCAGCGTAAGGGTCTCCAGGGTAAATCATCCCTGTTAGGGTACCGCAGTACCACAGCTGTCAATACGCGTGACCAGAGGTTAGAGTTGCCACCGAGATGTCCTAAGTGCTTATCTATGCCATTGTCTCTCGAGAAAACTCCCAACTGCCTTACTGTCGGTGGGTTTATTTTTATGGTGTCCATGCCTCCATGCCAGCATCTGTTCAGCCAACTCATCAGCAGTTCTCGCTCTTTCCGGGCATAGTCTTGCCTAATATGCCTGACCTCCTTCCTTGGCAACGGGGCTCCCTCCTCATCATCACTATCGTCACTATCATCCGTCTCCTGAATATGTTTTTCCTTTGCTTTTGCCTTTCCACTGCTTGTGCCCACAAGGGTACTGGCCTTCACACCAGCCGATGTGCCTTCTCCTGGATCCTCTTCCTTTTGTTCACCCTGCTCTGGTTTATCCCCATTGTCATCTGAGCTATCTCGACCCCCAAGGCTAGCTGCCATTTTTCTCCTCGTTTTAACCGGGGCAAGGGCGACCTTATCTAAGGTAAACTCTGTCTTACTCTGGGAGGTGGTTTTCACTGAATCATCTGAGTTTTGTTTGTCTGCCTGGCTCTGTTCCACACGCGGTAGTGGGGCTGAGGCTGAGGCAGAAGGACCCTTCCCCACAGCAGCAACAGCAGCCGGCTCAGCAGAGGCAAACGGGGCTAAGGCAGGAGCAGTGGCATTAGCAGGCTTGATGGTGTTAGTGGGTTTGCCTTCCGAGGACCTCGCCACCTCCCCTGGGACCGCTTCCAGTCCCCTGGTTGCAGGCGAAAGAATCTTTGCCTCAGCAGCCTCTCTGCTGGCAGAGGCTCTGGTGTCAGCGACCCTCCTACAGATCAAAACGTTCGAGCCGCATTTTCCACAAACCAGTTCCTCAACTTTCTCTGTGCGAGGAACTTTGCCATAGCCCACACCGTCTGCAGCCAGATCTGCCGCCGCCGCAGCAGCCCTTTGTGACTGCACTTCTGCAGGGGTTCCATTGCCTCTACCTTTACTTTCCTCTGTTCTATTAGGTACGAATGGGAACCAGATTGTTTCCTGCCTCCATGCTTCAGGGTCAGTGGGGTACGGGCCATGTCCAACAATCTTTTCTCCTCTCAAAGGCTCCGAGGCAGGACGTTTCACTGCTCTGCGAGCAGTCCGTCTGCCCGGTGCCGTGGCCCTCCCTCCCCCGCTTCGGTTGCAGACTGTTTCTTTAACCCTTAGCTCCCTACTATTGCCTCCGGAGAAGGTAAAAACCTCACTTACAGCCTGTTTATTCCTGCATTTCTCTCGTCTCCACACTATAACCAGTCCTACAATAGCAGCCAAAAACATCAAGTTCACACATATTAGGCAGGCTACTGGGTAGCTCATCTCTTCCAAATAACTCCTAGTCTCTGACACCAATGTCACATACGGCACACCCTCAACGACATTCCTAAACCCTAAAATATTCCTAACAACATCTCCAACCTTCCTTAGCACAGCTTTTACCGAGTCCCAGACCATCTTAGCAAAGAATGAACACACCTGGTAGTGCACCATAGCTGTAAAACACTGCTGAACCGACAGAGTCAGAATTGAGGCAATAATAGGCCAGAATATATCAAACAACTTCATTTTTCCCTGATGTTCTTATTCTGATTATAAATCAACAGGGGGAAAGGAAAAAAAACAAAACAACAAGCCAAGATCGTGCCCCACGTTGGGCGCCAAAAGAGTCCTGTCCCGGGTTTGGGCTGATCCCTCCCCCGGGAAGAAAATTCACAACACAAACCCCCCTACTTTTTGAAAGTCAGGGAAAGATGAAATTGTATTTTCTTATAATAACTAGAGAAGGAAGGAAGGAAAAAAAAGAAAACAATACAATAACCTTAAGGGAGATGGGGAGGGGGTCAAGCGGCGGCGAAGCAGCAGAAGCAGCAGTAGCCAAAACAGCAGCCGGGGAAGATAGGCGAAGCTGCAGCAGCAGAAGCCAGTGGGTGAAAGGGGAGAACAAACTGTGCTTCTAGACATTAAGTTCTTGATGCTCCAATGAAATTATATTAATTTATCTATTGTTGCCATTTATGTGGCCTATCCCTGGAATGTTCATCTCTCCCCTATGTCTGAGCTAGAGGATCAGCTCAAACGGCCACAACTCACCTCGAAAGCACACAACTACAATATGAATTGGTATATTTCCAGCAGAAACACATCGATTTTTGCAACAAAGTAGCAGAGTTGAAAATCGGAACAGTAGTTTTCTCCCATAAATCATTAGATTTGATTAACAACCTAGACGTACACCACAAAAAAAAGTAGTGCTCACATCGAAAACACAATTACAGTACAAATAGGCAGATTTCAAGCGGAAACACATCGATTTTTGCAACAAAGTACCAGAGATCAAAATCAGAACAGCAGTTTTATCCCATAAATCATTAGATATGCAGCAGATCCTATATATACACCACAGAACAGAAGAGTTCATATCCAAAAGGACACAATTACAGCATGAATCGGTAGATTTCCAGCAGAAACGCATCGATTTTCTCAACAAAGGAGCAGAGTTCAAAATCAGAACAGGAGATTTCTCCCATAAATCATTAGATATGCAGCACAAATGCGACATACACCACAAAACAGATGTGCTCACCTCGAAAGCACACAACTACAGAATGAATGGGTAGATTTCCAGCAGAAACTCATCGATTTTCTCAACAAAGTAGCAGAGATCAAAATCAGAACAGTAGTTTTATCCCATAAATCATTAGATATGCAGCAGATCCCATACAAACACCACAGATCAGAAGAGTTCATATCCAAAAGCACACAATTACAGCATGAATCGGTAGATTTCCAGCAGAAACGCATCGATTTTTGTAACAAAGGAGCACAGATCAAAATCAGAACAGTAGTTCCATCCCATAAATCATTTTATATGCAGCAGATCGTAGACATACACCACAGAACAGAAGTGTTCATATCCAAAGGCACACAATTACAGTACGAATCGGTAGATTTCCAGCAGAAACACATCGATTTTTGTAACAAAGTAGCAGAGATCAAAACCAGAACAGTAGTTTTGTCCCATCTATCATTAGATATGATGAACAACCTAGATGTACACCACACAACAGAAGTACTCACCTCGAAAGCACACAACTACAGTATGTATTGGAATATTTCCAGCAGAAACTGTTGCGGAGGGCAGGAATACGTGGCCGAGTCGAGAATTTATCAAACATAGATATTTTTTTATTTTTCCCAAAAACCCGCCCCCACAACTATATATACAAAGATTAATTTCGTTTGATAAACAGGTTGAGTTGCATGAGAATTAATCTACAAGGATACCATCAATAAGCTGACTATATATTTGAAGTCAGAATTTGGAAAAGGACTCAGCTATCAATTAATAGCGGTTTCTTACTAAATTAAGCTAAGCCAAATAACTCACTCAGGCTGGCTCGTGCGGTCTGTGTTCCTCTTCCTTTCCAGCGGCTGCAGGCGTCGTTAAGGGTCGTTAAAGGGTCGTTAGGCACACAAAGGCTTGGATGGTAACACTCTGTGCTGGGTTAGGAACTGGCTGGAGGGCCGGACCCAGAGAGTGGTGGTGAATGGTGCCACATCCAGCTGGCGGCCAGTCACTAGTGGTGTCCCTCAGGGATCTGTGCTGGGCCCCATCCTCTTTAACATCTTCATAGATGATCTGGATGAGGGCATCGAGTCAGTCATCAGCAAGTTTGCAGATGACACTAAGCTGGGGGCAGATGTGACTGAGTTGGAGGGCAGAAGGGCTCTGCAGCGGGACCTTGACCACCTGGACAGATGGGCAGAGTCCAATGGGATGGCATTCAATAGCTCGAAGTGCAGGGTGCTGCACTTTGGCCACAACAACCCCATGCAGAGATACAGGCTGGGGTCAGAGTGGCTGGAGAGCAGCCAGACAGAGAGGGATCTGGGGGTACTGATTGATACCCACCTGAACATGAGCCAGCAGTGTGCCCAGGTGGCCAAGAGAGCCAGTGGCATCCTGGCCTGCATCAGGAATGGTGTGGTCAGCAGGAGCAGGGAGGTCATTCTGCCCCTGTACTCTGCACTGGTCAGACCACACCTCGAGTACTGCGTTCAGTTCTGGGCCCCCCAGTTTAGGAAGGACACTGAGATGCTCGAGCGTGTCCAGAGAAGGGCGACGAGGCTGGTGAGAGGCCTCGAGCACAAGCCCTACGAGGAGAGGCTGAGGGAGCTGGGGTTGTTTAGCCTGGAGAAGAGGAGGCTCAGGGGTGACCTTATTGCTGTCTACAACTACCTGAAGGGTGGTTGTGGCCAGGGGGAGGTTGCTCTCTTCTCTCAGGTGGCCAGCGCCAGAACAAGAGGACACAGCCTCAGGCTGCACCAGGGGAAATTTCGGCTCGAGGTGAGGAGAAAGTTCTTCACTGAGAGAGTCATTGGGCACTGGAATGGGCTGCCTGGGGAGGTGGTGGAGTCATCGTCCCTGGGGCACTTTAAGGCAAGGTTGGATGTGGCACTTGGTGCCATGGTCTAGCCTTGGGCACTGTGGTGAAGGGTTGGACTTGATGATCTGTGAGGTCTCTTCCAACCTTGGTGATACTGTGATACTGTGATACTGTGAAAGGTGTGCCTAACAGGAAAGCGAATCCTTGGTCTCTCTGCAGTCCAGGCACAGGGGAGTGTGTGAGCTCAGGCAGACACATACGTCCAGGCACGGGCAAAATCCAAAGCGGGAACCCCAAAGGCGGGAAGACCCCCAATATTTATAACCTTCGCTAGACAAAGGGCAGAGTTACCACACCTTAGTCACGAAAGCGCACGGCCAATCCCAGCCTGGCTTCAGAGCGGGAACTCACGGGGCAGTCCTCCCCCACTTCACGGCTGCAGGGCAGGTGAGGGGGGGGGGAAACCAGGCGGCTTTTCCCCTTTCCCCCCGAAGTCCGGGCAGGAGAGGAATTTAGGGGTACAGGACTCCAGGACAGAAACATATCGATTTTTGTAACAATGTAGCAGAGATCATAATCAGAACAGTTGTTTTATCCCATAAAACATTAGATATGCAGCAGATCCTATACATACAACAGAGAACAGAAGAGTTCATATCCAAAAGCACACAATTACAGCATGAATCGGTAGATTTCCAGCAGAAACTCATCGATTTTCGCAACAAAGCAGCAGAGGTCAAAATCAGAATAGTAATTTCATCCCATAAATCATTTTATATGCAGCAGATCGTAGACATACACCACAGAACAGAAGTGTTCATATTCAAAGGAACACATTTACATTATGAATTGGTAGATTTCCAGCAGAACCGCAGCGATTTTTGTAACAAAGTAGTGGAGATCAAAATCAGAACAGTAGTTTCCTCCCATAAATCATTAGATATGATGAAAAACCTAGACGTACACAAAAAAAAAAAAAGAGTATTCAGCTCAAGAGCACACAATTACAGTATGAATCGGTAGATTTCCAGCAGAAACACATCGATTTTTGTAACAAAGTAGCAGAGATCAACAACAGAACTGTAGTTTTCCCCCCCAAATCATTTGATATGCAGCAGATCGTAGACATACACCACAGAACAGAAGAGTTCATATCCAAAAGAACACAATTACAGCATGAATCGGTAGATTTCCAGCAGAAACACATCAATTTACACCTATAATTTAGCAGAGTTCAAAATCAGAACAATACTTTTCTCCCATAAATCATTAGATATGATGAACAACCTAGACGTACACCACAAAACTAAAAGTACTCATCTCGAAAGCTGTGATGGTTTGGGCATTAACCCGCCCCCCCACACTTTGTATTTGCCCCAGCTAACTCAGACGGCCTCCGGGAATATAAATGAAGATATTTATTTTACAGCAGCAAATATACAAGCAGCTATTTACAATATAAACTGTTATATACAGAAATATACAAAGGATAAACAATACAGAAGCACAACTCCCCTCCCAGAAACCTGAGTCCCCAGGAGGGGCCCTCAAACCACCCCAACACCTCCCCTTGCCCTCTCAACCTTACCCCAGTTCTCAGGAAGAAGAGAGGTGCAGCCAAGAGGTTAGGGAGCAAGGTGAGTGGGAGCAAGGTTAATGAGATGTGACTAGGTCTGAAGGCAAAGGCAGAATGAAAAGACAAATTGGAGAATGTTTTACTTCTTCTTCCCAGAGTTCTCAGCGTGACTGTGAGAGAAGGAGACACAATTGTTTTCATTTCACTGCCCATTATCTAGTTCTGTTACCAAAACATTCTAGCTTGCTTCAAACTAGCCGAATCCACCCCTTGTCTACTTCACTCAGAGTATCGCTGAGAATTATCCAATCTAATGTAAATCAATATTTAA
This sequence comes from Pogoniulus pusillus, assembly GCF_015220805.1. Taxonomy (NCBI): domain Eukaryota; kingdom Metazoa; phylum Chordata; class Aves; order Piciformes; family Lybiidae; genus Pogoniulus; species Pogoniulus pusillus. The sequence continues at coordinate 10,746,066 of NC_087308.1, forward strand.
ACCAAAACAATATATACAAGTTCAGTTCACACTTCAATCAGATGTAGGTGATTCAAAAGCTCAGAACAGGGACTCTCAGGTGACATTGGGTTCATGCTCACGTACTGTAGATTTCTCTCAGTGTTGGATGCCGATGTTAACTAGAACAGAAAATTCCCAAAAGCTTGTATGAGACGCTCTGAATTTAAACTCTCTCAGCTAAGGTTAGATTTCTCTGTGGAATATACTGAATTTCACCATTCTCCTGCATTACCCAGTATGTATGACCAGGACCTTCAGCAGGAACCACCACTCGGACAGGTTTCCCTTTGCCCGAAGGCGAAAATACCCAAACAGTTTTCCCTAACAGATTCTTTTCACATACAACAGGAACTTTATCACCGTCTACTGTTTGGACCAAATCTGATTGTGCAGGTCCTGCTCTGTTTACTGAACCTCTACTATTTACCAGCCAGGTAGCTTGTGCTAAATGCTTGTCCCAGTTTTTCAGAGCTCCACCCCCCATGGCTTTGAGGGTGGTTTTCAGCAAACCGTTGTAGCGCTCAATCTTCCCTGAAGCTGGTGCATAGTAGGGTATGTGATAGATCCATTCAATACCATGCTCTTTGGCCCAGTTTTTCACAAGATTGTTCTTGAAATGAGTACCACTGTCTGACTCAATTCTTTCTGGAGTTCCATGTCTCCACAAGATTTGTCTCTCCAAGCCAAGAATGGTATTACCTTCAGTAGCATGTGGAACTGGATAGGTTTCCAACCATCCAGTGCTGGCTTCTACCATCGTTAGCACATACTGCTTACCAGAACGAGATCGAGGTAAATTGATGTAGTCAATCTGCCAGGCTTCACCATACTTGTACTTTGACCATCTCTCACCATACCATAAGGGCTTGATTTGCTTAGCCTGTTTAATAGCAGCACAAATGTCACAGTCATAGATGACTTGGGTGATAGCATCCATGGACAAGTCAATTGACCTATCGCGAGCCCATCGGTATGTTCCACCTCTGCCTTGATGTCCAGATGAGTCATGGGCCCACCGAGCTAAGAACAGTTCACCTCGGTGTTTCCAATCAAGGTCAATGTCAAGATCAGAGATGGTATCAACTTGAGAAATCTTAGCAGCTTGATCTGCCTTCTGGTTATGTTGATGTTCCTCAGTAGCTCTGCTCTTAGGCATGTGTGCGTCTACGTGCCGCACCTTCACTGGAATTTTCTCCAGCCATGCATCAATGTCCTGCCATAGATCAGCACACCAAATAGGCTTTCCTTTCCTCTGCCAACCATTCTTCTTCCAGTCTTTCAGCCAACCCCATAGAGCATTGGCTACCATCCACGAGTCGGTGTAGAGGTAAAGGATAGGCCAATTGTCACGTTCAGCCACATCAAGAGCAAGTTGAACAGCTTTTACCTCAGCGAACTGACTGGATTCTCCTTTGCCATCTCTCGCTTCGGTAACTCTCCTGGTTGGACTCCAAACCGCTGACTTCCATATTCACTCGTTCCCAACAAGACAACAGGAACCATCTGTGAACAAAGCATAGTTCTTCTCCTGATCAGAGAGATCACCATAGGGAGGAGCTTCCTCAGCACGAGTTATTTTCTCCTCTGGAGGTTTGGTACAGTCTGTGCCTTCTGGCCAGTTGGTGATCACCTCCAGCAGACCAGGTCGATCAAGATTACCCATTCGTGCTCGTTGGGTTATCAAAGCCATCCATTTATATCAGGTTGCATCTGTGGCATGACGTGATGATGAACCTTCGCCTTTGAACATCCAGTTTAGTACTGGCAGTCCAGGAGCTAAAAGCAATTGAGACTCAGTTCCAGTCACTTCAGAAGCTGCTTTCACTCCTTCATAGGCTGCTAGAATTTCTTTCTCTTTTGCGGTGTAATTTGTCCCTGAACCTCTGTAACAACGTCCCCATAAACCAAGAGGACGACCACGTGTCTCATTTGGAGCTCTCTGCCAAAGACTCCCAGTGGGACCATTGTCACTGGCAGCCGTGTACAGAATGTTCTTAATGTCCGGACCAGATCTCACAGGTCCCAAGCCCACTGCATGGACTATTTCTCATTTGATCGGATCAAAGGCTGCTTGTTGTTCAAGTCCCCACACGAAATTGTTTCTCTTACGAGTCACATCATGCAGAGGTTTGACAATCTGACTGAATCCAGGAATGGTTAGTCTCCAAAATCCCACCACACCAAGAAAAGAAAGCGTGTCCTTCTTACTGGTGGGAACTGCCATAGTAGAGACTTTGTTAATCACATCCTGAGGAATGTAACGGCGACCATCTTGCTACAGCACTCCCAGAAACTGAATTTCTTTGGCAGGTCCTTTGACCTTGTCTCTCTTAATGGCAAAACCTGCTTGCAACAGAATGTCAATGATTTTGTTATCTTTCTCGAAGACTTCCTCAGCAGTTTGGACCCACACAATGATGTCGTCGATGTACTGGATGTGCTCTGGAGCTTTACCTTTCTCCAGTGCATTGTGGATGACTGAATGACAGATGGTTGAGCTGTGTTTCCACCCCTGGGGCAAACGATTGAACTGGTACAGGATTCCTCTCCAGGTGAATGCAAACTGAGGCCTGCACTCCTTTGCTATGGGAATAGAGAAGAAAGCATTAGCAATGTCTATGGTTGCATACCATTTAGCCTCCTTCGATTCCAGCTCCTAGTGGAGTTCCAGCATGTCTGGCACAGCTGCGCTCATGGGTGGCGTCACCTCGTTGAGGGCACGAAAATCACCTGTCAGTCCCCAGTCACCGTTAGCTTTGCGCACAGGCCACATGGGATTGTTGAAAGGTGAATGCGCTTTCTCCATGACAGCCTGATCCTCCAGTTTACGAATCAGCTGATGAATGGGCAACAAAGAGTCACGGTTAGTTCTGTAATGCCTGTGGTGAACAGTTTGAGTTGCAATTGGCACTTCCAGATCCTCTATGTCATGATGTCCCACAACTGCAGATTCATCAGAAAGTTCAGGTCTAATGGACAATTTCAATTTACCATCCTCAGTCTCTACAGATGCTATTCCAAAAGCCCATTTGTGACCCTTAGGATCTTTGAAACAGCCTTGTCTCAAGAAGTCAATTCCCAGAATGCAAGGCGCATCAGGATCAGTTACAATAGTATGTGTATTCCAATCTTTTCCAGTTAAACTGATCTCAGCCTGTATCTTAGTTAACTCTTGAGAGCCACCAGTGATGCCAAAAATAGATATGGACTCTGTCCCTTTACAATTGGTTGGCAAGAAAGTACACTGAGCACCTGTGCCAACTAAAGCCCTGTGTTTCCGAAATTTTGAACTGCCAGGCCACCTAATGAATGCATTCCAATAGATTCGGTTCTCTCCACTATCCCTTTCCTCCTCCTGGCTGGAGGCAGGGCACCCCTAATGCTGAACATGGCATGTAGGATGTACAAAGTGATTGGTGTTGTTGTGAGAGGAACTGCAACTGTTGGAACAATTGCAGCTACTCTCGGGAGCTGAAGAAGTGACAGCTACTTTTCGGGCATTGCTGCCTCTGTTTCTGCCACTCTGCAGTTCCCTGACTCTCTTTGAAAGAGATGAAGTAGGTTTACCATCCCATTTGTTCATGTTCTCCCCGTATGTGTCACGCAGAAGTATCCACAGTGACGCACGTGATTGCTGCTGTCTGGGTGGAATTTGTCTCCTCCTGGGCTGGAATTGCCTTGCAGGAGGTGGGCGTCTGTTCCTGACTGCAGAAACATGCACCCATTCAGATGATGCAGGAATGGTATCCTTTACCAGATTGGTAATGTTTTTAAGATCCTCCTTCACTTCTTTCATGCCATTTCTAATGCCATTCTCAATACCTTCCTTAAGCTCTGTAGTCATAGTTTGTATGGCAGAGACTAGACCAGAATGTGACAAGCTGTCCTCTATCTGCCTGAGCTGATCAGTGAGTTCACCAACAGTGAAAGATCTTCCATTATCACTCCTTGCTAGAAACTTACTGGCCAAGATGTTAGCATTGGATGAAGGAGCAAGCTTAATAAGCTTCTTCATGAGACCTGTCCCCAAAGGAATATCATCAAGCTCATGAGTGCCATGATCTCCATAAAGCACTTCCTTCACAGCAAACTCCTTCAGAAGCTTAATTCCCTGCTCAATGGTGTTCCACTTCTTGGCAGCCCATGGCAAATCATCTCGGGAAGGATATCTCATAGCCACAGCCATCAAAAGGTGTGTCCACAAGCTAACCCTACCAAGAGGACTTGCTAGGTATTTGTCCACTCCACTCTCCTTAGTGAGTGGTCCCAGCTGCTTGGCAGACTTGTCTCCTACCTGCAGGGCATTAGCACCAATGCCACGGCATCTCACTAGCCAGCTTAGGATTGGCTCACCTGATTCCCTTGAGTATTCCTTCCTAACGTCCTTGACTTCTCTGAGTGGATCATTGGAGTCCTGGATGTCATCTTCCTCCTCTTCCTCCTGTTGATCTGGTTGTCCCTGGCCTAACAGAACCTTCCTCATAGCACTCCTAAACTCATTGGAACCATCCTCTCTCTTGGCAGCCAACCTCACAGCACTCTTCTCATTTGAGTATTGATGTCTCAGTACATTTGCGAGGTCTCGCAGACTAACTACCTCCTCTTCCTCCTCTTGCTGATCACCAGAGGTCCCCTCTCTTACATCCTCCTGAGAACCACACTTTGTCTTAGCTTTTGCCTTAGCAGGTGCCAGAAGGGCCTGAGCAGCAACAGACTTGGACGTGTCTGCTGGAGGGTTTGAATCATTAGGGGTCTGACTTGGAGGGTTTGAATTATTGGGGGTCTGACCTGGAGCTTGTGAGTTCAGATCTGCCTTACTTTTTACAGGGCTCTGATTCTGGTCTGCTGGCTGGGGATTCGAATTGGCTGAGCTGGTGTCATTAGGATTTGGACTCACCGGGCTAGCATTACCAGCATTAGTGTTATTAGTATTAGTGGGATTATTTGCCTGTCCTCCTGGGATGCCTGCCAACCCTGACGTGTTATCATTGTGGCTAGGAACATTCTGATTTTGGGTACCTGCCTGTGCTCCTGGGACACCTGCCAAACTCTGCCCATTGTTTTTGCTATCATTATTGTTTATGTTACCGGTAGGAACATTGGCCGTGTCACCAGAATTTGGATAGGAGGGAGGAGAGGCTGGCAGGGGGGAAGCAGATAACTGTGTTCCCTTGTTTTGCTGTGAAAGAGACTGCTTTTGAGACACAGAATTTTTCCTAGTTCTTACAGAAGCTGGTTTTGAATTTTTCACAAATAACAACAGGGGACGGGGAGACTCTTGGATGCCAAGAAAGTTCCGTTTATTGTAACAAATCCATGATCTTTTATAGGCAATACAGTTCTATTCTATACAGATAACTCTCAGTGATTGGTTCATTAAGCTTCTCGTGTATACTGCTGATTGGCTACTCTAATTCAGTTTAGTGCTAAGATTTCACAACTTCTGCCTAGCTCTCACTTCTAAGCAACACAGCAGGCCTTGTAACATAAACAGGTCAGCGTGTCATAAATTCCTTCTTATCAGCTTAGTATGTGTTATTCTACATGTCTCTAGCCCAAGGTTTATGTTGGAACTCCTCCAAGGCTATCAGTTGTTCCTGGCTAACAGCGCATAACCCTGCATGCCAAAATTAATACGAAAATTAAAATCATAAGAGCCAGATTACTGCACCCCAATCCCGCCACGGTTTCTTTTCTGTAAAAATCCTTGCATGAACTTGGCGTTTCAGTTTGGGGCTTGATGACCCTCATGAGAGCAGTAGATAAAGCAGAACCTCAATTGATTTTAACATTATTGACAAGAGCTCCTGTAATATTACTGGTAAGGTTTTCAGAGACATTAAAACCAGCATAACCAAGGATAAAATCACCCCAGCTCCAGAACATGCTTGAAACTTTGGCTTTAGCCTTCTTATAAGCTAAGTCAATAAAATAAGCAACAATTTGAGCTTTTATCCAACTAAATGCCAAGAAAACAAAGCCAGACCAGAGTAATGCCCCACACAAGTACAATAGCTGCCTTATTAGCTCCATTTTAATTCCCAGAGTTAATATACAGTCACTCAAAAAATTTAGCCCCACATTGGGAAAGCCAATTAAAAAATGTGATGGTTTGGGCATTAACCCGCCCCCCCACACTTTGTATTTGCCCCAGCTAATATAGACGGCCTCTGGGAATATAAATGAAGCTATTTATTTTAGAGCAGCAAATATACAAGCAGCTATTCACAATATAAACTGTTATATACAGAAATATACAAAGGATAAACAATACAGAAGCACAACTCCCCTCCCAGAAACCTGAGTCCCCAGGAGGGGCTCTCAAACCACCCCAACACCTCCCCTTGCCCTCTCAACCTTACCCCAGTTCTCAGGAAGAAGAGAGGTGCAGCCAAGAGGTTAAGGAGCAAGGTGAGTGGGAGCAAGGTTAATGAGATGTGACTAGGTCTGAAGGCAAAGGCAGAATGAAAAGACAAAATGGAGAATGCTTTACTTCTTATTCCCAGAGTTCTCAGCGTGACTGTGAGAGGAGACACAATTGTTTTTCATTTCACTGCCCATTATCTAGTTCTTTTACCAAAACATTCTAGCTTGCTTCAAACTAGCACAAAAGCACACAACTACAGTATGAATTGGTAGATTTCCAGCAGAAACACATCGATTTTTGTAACAAAGTAGCAGAGATCAACATCAGAACAGTAGTTTTATCCCATAAATCATTAGATATGCAGCAGATCCTATACATACACCACAGAACAGAAGAGGTCATATCCAAAAGAACACAATTACAGCATGAATCGGTAGATTTCCAGCAGAAACACATCAATTTACACCTATAATGTAGCAGAGTTCAAAATCAGAACAATACTTTTCTCCCATAAATCATTAGACGTGCAGCGGATCCTAGATATACACCACAGAAGAGAAGAGGTCATTTCCAAAGGCGCACATGAACAGAATGAATCGGTAGATTTCTAGAAGGAACTCAACGATTTTCGAAACGAAGTAGCAGAGCTCAAAATCAGAACAGTAGTTTTCTCCCATAAATCATGAGTATTCATCTCGAGAGCACACAATTACAGTATGAATCGGTAGATTTGATACGCAGCAGATCCTAGACATACACCACAGAACTGAAGTGTTCATATCCAATGGCACACATTTACAGAATGAATCGGTAGATTTCCAGCAGAAACACATCGATTTTCGTAACAAAGTAGCAGAGCTCAAGATCAGAACAGTAGTTTTCTCCCATAAATCATTAGATATGATGAACAACCTAGACGTACACCACAAAACAGATGTACTCACCTCGAAAGCACACAACTACAGTATGAATTGGTAGTTTTCCAGCAGAAACACATCGATTTTTGCAACAAAGTAGCACAGATCAAAATGAGAACAGTTGTTTTAAACCATATATCATTCGATATGATGAACAACCTAGACGTACACCACAAAACAGAAGTGTTCAGCTCGAGCGCACGCAATTACAGTATGAATCAGTATATTTCCAGCAGAAACACATCGAGTTTTGCAACAAAGTAGCAGAGATCAGAATCTGAACAGTAGTTTTATCCCATAAATCATTAGACATGCAGCTGATCCTAGATATATACCACAGAACAGAAGAGGTCATATCGAAAGGCGCACATTAACAGAATGAAGAGGGAGATTTCCAGAAGAAACTCAACGATTTTCGCAACAAAGTAGCAGAGTTTCAAAATCAGAACAGTAGTTTTCTCCCATAAATCATTAGATATGATCAACAACCTAGACGTACACCACAAAACAGAAGCGTTCTGCTCGAAAGCACAGAATTACAGTATGAATCGTGTGCCAGTTTGAAGCAAGCTGGAATGTTTTGGTAAAAGAACTAGATAATTGGCTGTGAAAAGGTAAACATGGTTGTGTCTCCTTACCTCATCAGTCTCGCTGAGAGTTCTGGGAAGAAGAAAGAAAACAATAGATAGCATTCTCCAATTTGTTTCTCTTTCTGCTTTGAGCTTCAGACCTAGCCACATCTCCTTAACCTCACTGACACTAACCTTCCTTCTTAAACTCTCGGCTGCACCTTTATTCCTTTCTCAGGATTTGGGGTAAGGTTGAGAGGGCAGGGGGAGGTGGTGGGGTGGTTTGAAAACCCCTCCTGGGGACTCAGGTTTCTAGGAGGGGAGTTGTGCTTCTGTATTGTTTATCCTTTGTATATTTCTGTATATACTGTAAATATCTGCTTGTATATTGTGCTGCTTGTAAATAAATAGCTTCATTTATATTCCTGGAGTCCCTTCTGAGTTAGCTGGGGGAATTCCAAAAGTGTGGGGGGGTGGGTAAGAGCCCAAACCATCACATTTTTTATTGGCGCCCAACGTGGGGCTAAATTTATTTGAGTGACTGGTAATTAACTCTGGGAATTAAGATGAAGCTAATAAGGCAGCTATTGTACTTGTGTGGGGCGTTACTCTGGTCTGGTTTCGTTTTCTTGGCATTTAGTTGGATAAAGGCTCAAATTGTTGCTTATTTTATTGATTTAGCTTATAAGAAGGCTAAAGCCATGGTTTCAGATATGTTCTGGGCCTGGGGTGATTAGATTCTTGGTCATGCTGGTTTTAATGTCACTGAAAACCTTACCAGTAACATTACAGGAGCACTTATCAATAATGTGACAATCAATGGAAACACTGCTTTATCTACAGCTTTAATGAGAGTGATTCACCCTAAAACTGGGGTTCCAGAGGTTTGTTTAGGAAACTGCTTGTGTAAAACTGTTTAGATCCTCTCAATTTTTAATGTATGTCTTATGATTTTAATTTTCATATCAATTTTTGCACTACGTGTGAAAAATTCAAATGAAGTGCAGAAATTGAAAGCTAAAAAGGTATCTGTGCTGAAAGCAAGTGGGAAAGTGTCTCAGGTTCCTTCCCCCCTGCCAGCCTCTGCCCCTCCTTCTCCAGATTCTGGGATGGCAGCCAATGTTCCTGCCGGGGATGCAAACAACAACAATCCGCAGAGTTTGGCAGGAGTCCCAGGAGAGCAGGGTCAAAATCAGAATGTTTCTGACAACACTAGCTCAGCCAGTTTGAATCCCCAACGAGCAGGCCAGAATGCTAAATCTAAGGCAGATTTGAACTCACAAGCTCCAGGTCAGACCCCTAATAATTCAAACCCTCCAGAAGACACATCCAAGTCTGTTGCTGCTCAGGCCCTTCTGGGACCTGCTAAGGCAAAAGCTAAGACAAAGTGTGGTTCACAGGAGGATGTAAGAGAGGGGACCTCTGGTGATCAGCAAGAGGAGGAAGAGGAGGCAGTTAGTCTGCAAGACCTCGCAAATGTGCTGAGACATCAATACTCAAATGAGAGGAGCGCTGTGAGGTTGGCTGCCAAGAGAGAGGATGGTTCCAATGAGTTTAGGAGTGCTATGAGAAAGGTTCTGTTAGGCCAGGGACAACCAGGTCAAGAGGAGGAAGAGGAGGAAGATGATATCCAGGACTCCAAGGATCCTCTCAGAGAAGTCAGGGAAGTTAGAAAGGAATATGCAAGGGAATCAGGTGAACCAATCCTAAGCTGGCTAGTGAGATGCCGTGGCATTGGTGCTAATGCCCTGCAGGTAGGAGACAAGTCTGCCAAGCAGCTGGGACCACTCACTAAGGAGAGTGGAGTGCACAAATACCAACGGGCACAGATGGGTAATCTTGATCGACCTGGTCTGGTGGAGGTGATCACCAACTGGCCGGAAGGCACAGACTGTTCCAAACCTCCAGAGGAGAAAATAACTCGTGCTGGGGAAGCTCCTCCCTATGGTGATCTCTCTGATCAGGAAAGGAACTATGCTTTGTTCACAGATGGTTCCTGTCGTCTTGTTGGGAACAAGTGAAGATGGAAGTCAAGCAGTCTGGAGTCCAAACAGGAGAGTTACCGAAGTGAGAGATGGAGAAGGAGAATCCAGTCCGTTCGCTGAGGTAAAAGCTGTCCAACTTGCTCTTGCTGTGGCTGAACATGAAAATTGGCCTATCCTTTACCTCTACACCGACTCATGGATGGTAGCCAATGCTCTATGGGGTTGGCTAAAGGACTGGAAGAAGAACGGTTATCCCAAAAATCATTAGATATGATGAATAACCTAGACGTACACCTCAAAACAGAAGTGTTCAGCACGAAAGCACACAATTACAGTATGAATCAGTAGGCTTCCTTCAGAAACACATCAATTTTCGCAACAAAGTACCAGAGTTCAAAACCAGAACAGTAGTTTTATCCCATATATCATTAGATAAGATTAACAAACTAGACGTACACAACAAAACAGAAGTGTTCATCTCAAAAGCACTGAATTACAGTGTGAATCAGTAGGCTTCCAGCAGAATCACATCCATTTTCGCAACAAAGTACCAGAGTTCAAAATCAGAACAGTAGTTTTATCCCATATATCATTAGATATGATTAACAAACTGGACGTACATGACAAAACAGAAGTGTTCATCTCAAAAGCACTGAATTACAGTGTGAATCAGTAGGCTTCCAGCAGAATCACATCAATTTTCTCAACAATGTACCAGAGTTCAAAATCAGAATGGTAGTTTTATCCCATAAATCAGTAGATATGATGAACAAGCTAGACGTACACCAGAAAAGAGAAGTGTTCATGTCGAAAGCACAGAATTACAGCATGAATCAGTAGAATTCCAACAGAAACACATCGATTTTTGCAACAAAGTAGCAGAGTTCAAAATCAGAACGGTAGTTTTCTCCCATAAATCAGTAGATATGATGAAAAACCTACACGTACACCAAAAAACAGAAGTGTTAAGCTAGGAAGCACAGATTTACAGGGTGAATCAGGAGACTTCCAGCAGAAACACATCAATTTTCACAACAAAGTAGCAGAGTTCAAAATCAGAACAGTAGTTTTCTCCCATAAATCAGTAGATATAATGAACAACCTAGACGTATACCAAAACACAGGAGCGTTCAGCTCGAAAGCACAGTATTACAGTATGAATCGGTAGACTTCCGGCAGAAACACATCGATTTTCGCAAAGAAAGTAGCAGATTTCAAAATCAGAAGAGTAGTTTTCTCCCATAAATCAGTAGATATGAAGAAAAACCTAGACGTACACCAGAAAACAGAAGTGTTCAGCTCGGAAGCACACGATTACATCGTGAATCAGTAGACTTCCAGCTGAAGCACTTCGTTTTTTGCAAGAAACTATTACAGTTCAAAATCAGAACAGTAGTTTTCTCCCCTAAATCATTAGATATGATGAACAACCTAGACGTACACCACAAAACAGGAGTGTTCAGCTCGATAGCACACAATTACAGTATGAATCAGTAGACTTCCAGTAGAGACACATCGATTTTCTCCTTAATGTCGCTGAGTTCAAAATCAGAACAGTAGTTTTCTCCCTTAAATCAGTAGATATGATTAAAAAACTTGACATACTCCAAAGAAAAGGACGGTTCGTCTCGAAAGCATGCAATTACATTATGAATTAGTATACATCTGTCCTGGAGTCCTGCACCCCTAAATTCCTCTCCTGCCCGGACTTCAGAGGGAAAGGGGAAAAGCCGCCAGGTTTCCCCCCGCCTCGCCTGCCCTGCAGCCGTGAAGGGGGGGAGGACTGCCCCGTGAAGGGGGGGACTGCCCTGTGCGTTCCCGCGCTGGAGCCAGGTTGGGATTGGCCGTGTGCTTTCCCGCCTAAGGTGTGGTAACTCTGCCCTTTGTCTAGCGAAGGTTATAAATACTGGGGGTCTTCCCACCTTTGGGGTTCCCGCTTTGGATTTTGCCCGTGCCTGAACATATGTGTCTGCCTGAGCTCACACACTCCCCTGTGCCTGGACTGCAGAGACCTTCAAAGGGATTCGCTTTCCTATTGACACCTTTGTGTGCCTAACGACCCTTAACGACCCTTAACGATTCACCTGCAGTTGCTGGAGGAGGAACACAGACCGCACGAGCCAGCCTGAGTGAGTTATTTGGCTTAGCTTAATTTAGTAAGAAACCGCTGTTAATTAATAGCCGACGCCTTTTCCAACTTCTGACTTTCAATATAGTCAGATTATTGATGGTATCCGTGTAGATTAATTCTCATGCAACTGAATCTGCTTATCAAACTAAATTAATCTTTGTATATATAGTTGTGGGGGCGGGTTTTTGGGAAAACAAAAAATAACTATTTTTGATAAATTCCTGACTCGGCCACGAATTAATTCCTGCCCTCTGCAACAGTATGGCGCAGTGTATGCACGGTAGTTCAATCGTAGAATTTCTACATGAAAAGGGATGCCTAATCACAGGACTTGATTTAATTTGGGCTCAGAAAAATTGTAAAAATCCGGAGAAAATCCTGGAGAAATTAGCTGAGTGCTCAGACCCTGTGATTACTGAGTCTCCAATGGAGCATTTCTCTGTTGTTCTGGGGTCAGTCGTGACCAAGACTCTGGCTGAATTTGAAAATTATGAAAAAAGAATTCAGGCCTTGGAAAAGGATTTATTAGCAGAAAAAGCTAAGAGCCTGTGCTAGTTTGAAGCAAGCTAGAATGTTTTGGTAAAAGAACTAGATAACGGGCAGTGAAATGAAAACAATTCATGTCAACTTCTCTCACAGTCTCGCTGAGAGCTCTGGGAAGAAGAAGTAAACTTTCTCCATTTTGTTTTTCTTCTGCCTTTGCCTTCAGACCTGGTCACACCTCATTAACCTTGCTCCTATTAACCTTGCTCCCTAACCTCTTGGCCGCACCTCTCTTCTTCCTGAGAACTGGGGTAAGGTTGAGAGGGCCGGGGGAGGTGTTGGGGTGGTTTGAGAGCCCCTCCTGGGGACTCAGGTTTCTGGGAGGGGAGTTGTGCTTTTGTATTGTTTATCCTTTGTATATTTCTGTATATAATTGTATATAACTGTATATATTGTAAATAGCTTCTTGTAAATTCTGCTAGCTGTAAATAAATTGCTTCATCTATATTCCCAGGGTCCGTCTGAGTTAGCTGGGGCAAATACAAAGTGTGGGAGGGGCGGGGTAACCCCCAAACCATCACAGAGCCAAAATATCTGGGAGAACATGCTGGCGCAGACAAAGAGCCTGACCACGGCACTGACTGCACAGATGAAAGAATGGCTTGTAATGCCTGCAGACACTACCTCTTCAGTCTCCGTGTCTGAATTTGAATTGAGTGATTCACGGGAATCGGGGAAAAAGGCAGAGAATGCCCCGAGGGGCTCTTCGGGGGAGAGGAGTTCCCCAAAACCAGGCAGAAAAGACTCTGCTAGTGACTCAGAGAATTCCTCTGCACATGCCTCTGTGCGGCAGAAAGCCTCAAAGCCACGCAGAAAGCGCAGGTCCCGACCGGACTCCCCCGTGGCTACCGGAGAAGAGAGCTCCGGTGAGGAGGGGGCCATGGTGCAGAAGCACATGCTGCCTGTAATAAGGACTCAGTCCGTGAAGGGCAGAAAAGGCGGTGCAGGGACCACCGTTATCAAAAAACAGTTTACAGACGCACAGCTCAGTGACTTACAAGTCAAATATGCGAGAGATCCTGGGGACTCAGTCGCTGACTATGTGTATCGAGTGTCCCGAGCCGGTGGGGAACGGGTCCTTCTAGATTCACAGGAAGCGGCTGGAGACTGGGGGGATGATGTGTTCCTGACACGTGAACCCGAGGGGACACACAGCCTCACCGCCCGGATAGCTTACTGGGCAAGCAGCGTCCACCCAGCCTACCATGGGGAGCCAACGGAACTAAAGGCCACCAGCTCCTCTGAGCTCATCACTGCTCTCCGCAGACTTGCCTGTGTCCAGGCTATCTATGATAAGGGACATTATGATTGCCCGTTTTATGCCCCTGTGGACCCGGAGAGACTGCACCCTATTATGAAGGGTTTGCCAGCAACTCTGCAAATCCAACTAATGAGGAATGTTGAGAAAATTCAACGTGTGATTGCAAAAAATGCAGAGGACGATGGTAAAGAGCATGTAATGACTTGGGCTGAACTGTTAACCGACTTAAATGCCCATGGGCTGCAGTTTGGGTTTGGGTCTCCTGAAGGAAAAGGGGCTGGGGAGAGACTGTCTCGTGCTTCTCCCCCAGAAAATTCCAGGACTCCACGCAGGCAGGTCCGGTCAGTGCAGGACTGCCCCCCCAGGGGGACGGGTCCTGCAGGTTTCTCCCCAAGGGGAAGGGGCAGAGACCAAAAGAGTGACTGGAGACCCAGAGGAAAGAACAGTTGGTATATACAAGCCCTGACTTTAGGGGTACCAAAAACTGTCTTAAAGCAGCTGGCAGATTGGCAGCTGAAGGATTTAGTGCAGTGCCTCCAGAGATCAGCTACGAAGCCCAGAGGCAGCCGCGAGAAGCCCAGGGCCAGCGGCAGCGGCACGCCCAGCGGTGGCTCTGGGAGCGGCACGCCCAGAAGCGGCAGCCCCCCCGCGATTGTTTCAGCTGCTTCTCCGGGCAGGAAGATTAACTCTTCCTTGCCTTCCTGGCAGGAGTCAAAAAACTAAATCAGGCGGTGTCTGCGTCAGGCCTCTGTCACCACTTTGTAAACCTCTGGCAATGGTCTGACAACGACAAGCCCTTTATCCTAATCCCGACTGGATCCAGTAGAACAGCCGTAAAATTCCTAATTGACACAGGTGCTCAAATCAGTGTTTTAAACTTAGAATTGGCAAAGAGCCTGGGGGTACAGCCATCCCGTAAAAGGATAAGAATACAAGGTGTTACAGGGGTACCTGATAGCTGCTACCTAGCTAAAACGAGGGTATGGCTCCCAGGGGACAAACGCAGCACCTTGGTGGAAGTTGCCTTAAGCCCCTACCTGGGGAATATATTGGGTTTTGATGTGCTGGCTGGCAAGAGGTGGCACCTTCCAAACGGCTCTCTTTGGAGCTTCGGTGCCTACGGGGTGGAGTCAAGGAAGGTGAGAACAGCCCATGTAAACACCTTGCAGTTGGCTCCAGCGTTACCTCAAGCTGGCATCACCTATGCATCTCAATATCCCTTACCTGCAACAGCCAGGCAAGGCATCTCTGAGGTGATTGCCGACTTGGAGAGGAGACAGATAATCTGTAGGACTCACTCTCCATATAATTCCCCGGTCTGGCCCGTTAAAAAACCGGATGGACACTGGAGACTAACAATAGATTATAGGAAGCTGAATGCTAATACTCCTCCCCTCGCAGCAGCAGTGCCTAGGCTAACCTCAGTGGTCACAGCCATTCAGGCTGCATCCCACTCGTGGATGGCTGCCCTGGACATCCGGGATATGTTTTTCATGATTCCCCTGAGAGAGGAGGATAAGCCTCAGTTTGCTTTTACCTGGCAGGGGATTCAGTACACCTTTAATCATTTACCCCAGGGGTACAAGCACTCTCCTACCATTGCCCACAATGCACTGGCAGTGCTTCTGGACACTATCAAGGTCCCATAAGGCATTGTCATTTATCAATATATAGATGACATATTAGTGGGTGGGGACAACAAAGACCAGGTGGGCTCCGTAGCAAAAGCCATCTGGGAACTGCTGACCCAGAATGGGTTAGACATCCCCTCTGCCAAGTGCCAAGGCCCAGGACAGGAAATCAAATTCCTTGGGGCCTGGTGGATAGCAGGAGCAGTGGCAGTGCCTGCTGACACCCTGAAGGAAATTGAAAAGGGCCAAACTCCCGGGAACAAAAAGGAACTGCAGAAGTTATTGGGAACCCTTGGATATTGGAGGAAGTGTATTCCCGGCTTCTCGGTGATTGCCAGGCCACTGTATGATCTGCTGAAAAAGCACAGGGCCTGGGATTGGGCAGCAAAACACAGTGAGAGCCTTAAAACCCTTAAGGACGAGTTAAAGGCCTACCAGAAACTGGGCCCATTACACCCACAGGACCCCTTAAGGGCAGAATGGGGTTTCTCTGAACATGCTTCCTATTGTGGAATCTATCAGAAGGGACCTAAAGGCCCCACTAGAGCCCTGTTGTTTTCCTCTACAGCGTTCAAGGACACTGAGAAGAGGTATTCTGAATGGGAAAAGGGGCTCCTTTCCCTTACAAGGGCTGTTAAGGAGGCAGAGAAGCTTCGCACCACACAGGATATTGTGGTGCAAGGACCTTTCCTCCTGCTTAAACCAATTCTCAAGGGATCCCCTCCACCAGAGGGGATAGCCCAAAAATCCACTGTAAGAAAGTGGTATGCCTACTTAGAGGGAATTGCCCAGCTCATGCCTCTAAGAGAGGGCCCGGCCAAGGTGTCCAAACTTCAGCAGCCAGTAAATCCAGATACAACTTTACTGGGGCAGCCCTATAAGCCATATCCAATAGATGTAGCTCCAGAGATAACCACAGACTCTGACACTGAGGGAGTGTGGTTCACAGATGCCTCTTCCCAGAGAGTGGGCTCACAGTGGCACTACAAAGCAGCAGCTTTAGAAATCAGTACAGGCAGGACTGTTACTGAGGAGGGTGAAGGCAGTGCTCAAGTGGGTGAACTGCGGGCCCTCATGTTAGCTGTAGAAAATGGTGCCAAAGCCATCTACACAGACTCCTATGCCACCTTTAAGGGAGCTACGGAGTGGATTTGCCAATGGGAGGCAAATCAATGGGAGATTGGCAGCACCAAGGTCTGGAGAGCTGGAGATTGGCAGAGACTGCTGGAGATAGGCCGGTCGAGACCCATCAAGGTGGGGTGGGTCAAAGGGCACTCTAAGAAGGAAACCCCTGCTGCAAAATGGAATCAGCAGGCTGACTACCTGGCACGTATCCATGTAGTGGGCAGTGGGGAAAAGGATTGAGAGAGATTAGCTGAATGGTTGCACCTTAAAAGGAGACATTCAGGCAAAGCTGATCTCTACTATGAGTGCAGGTCTCGGGGATGGCCAGTCTCCCTCTCAACATGTGAGACCATTGTTTCAGCCTGTCCACAATGCCAGATAAGGCTGAAAGCCAACCACCCAAACCTTGCACCAGTCCAGCATATCCGCCAGGACAAAAGTCTCTGGAACACCTGGCAGGTGGATTATGTGGGACCCCTCAAGCCATCACATGGAAAAAAATACATACTGGTTGGCGTAGAAGTGGTCTCTGGTCTAACCATGGCCACTGCCACCAGTGCAGCCTCGGGAGCTCAAACCATTGAGACTCTCAAACACTGGTTCGGCATCTTGCCAATGCCTGCGTGCATTCAGAGTGACAATGGATCGCACTTCACTGCAACCTCAGTGCAAGACTGGGCACGTAGTGAAGGGGTGAAATGGGTGTTTCATACCCCATATTACCCCCAGGCAAATGGCATTGTCGAGAGGGCAAATGGCCTGACAAAAAGACATGCAAATGTGTCTAAGGGTGGCTGGGACTCGCGTTTGGCCCAAGCAGTCTTTACAGTCAATAATCGTTGGGGAAGCTATGGAAGCCCCAAGATTAAGGCCTTCTGCCCAGCCGAGCCAGTAGTGGACAGTGACCTTGTGCGAGGGGGAATTAAGGATAAATCCTTGTCCCAGATGCAAGTGGGCCAACCTGTGCTTGTCAGGCTACCCTCTACAGGGGTGGTGCCAATGACACTGGGTAAACCCAGAGGCTTATATGCCTGGGAAGCCCTAGATGCAAATGGAAAAGGCCACCGGATCAGCGCACGATGGATCGTCCCCAATTATTAATTGTCAAGCCTGGCCTTTATAGGCCAAGGCAGGTTTTGTCTCCTTACAGGTTAAGGTCAAGGCAGAGGACCAGTGCCTGACCACCTGACCAGCACCTGGGAAAGGGGGAGCCAGCTACACGAGAGATGGAGTCATATCACCAGGGGGGCCAGTGGATGATGGCATCAAGACCCACGGACTGTGACCTCCAGCCATGGACTCAGAGCATCCAAGGCTCTGCCATGAACTTGGTTGCTCTACCAGGAACAGAGCAATCTTCAAATTGACTGTGTAGCTTTATTTAATACTGTTTGGGCTATTGTTAAGCCTTGTTAAGTATTGTTAAATATTGTTGGGGCGATTAATGTGTTATATATTGTTAATGTTGGAAAAGGCTAAGCTATATATATATTAATAGGTTACTAAATTGAAGGGGGATCACCTATCACTCAAGTTCTAGACAAAGATGCTCATTACCACCGGGGTGGGATGTCCTGGAGTCCTGTACCCCTAAATTCCTCTCCTGCCCGGACTTCAGGGGGAAAGGGGAAAAGCCACCTGATTTCCCTCCCCCCTCGCCTGCCCTGCAGCCGTGAAGGGGGGGAGGACTGCCTCGTGAGTTCCCGCGCTGGAGCCAGGCTGGGATTGGCCGTGCACTTTCGCGCCTAAAGGTGTGGTAACTGTGCCCTTTGTCTAGCGAAGGTTATAAATATTGGGGGTCTTCCCACCTTTAGGGTTCCCGCTTTGGAGTTTTGCCTGTGCCTGGACGTATGTGTCTGCCTGAGCTCACACACTCTCCTCGTCTTGACTGCAGAGACCTTCAAAGCATTTGCTTTCCTATTAACACCTTTGTGTGCCTAACGACCCTTAACAACCTCTTAATGATTCACCTGCAGCCGCTGGAAAAGAAGAGGAAGACAGACCGCACGAGTCAGCCTCAGTGAGTTATTTGGCTTAGCTTAATTTGGTAAGAAGCCGCTATTAATTAATAGCTAATGCCTTTTCCAACTTCTGACTTCCAAAAATAGTCAGATTATTGATGGTATCCTTGTAGGTTAATTCTCATGCAACTGAATCTGCTTATTAAACTAAATTAATCTTTGTATATATAGTTGTGGGGGCGGGTTTTTGGGAAAATAAAAAATAACTATTTTTGATAAATTCCCGACTCGGCCACATATTAATTCCTGCTCTCCGCAACAGTACACCCAAAAAAAGGACTGTTCAGCTCAAAAGCATGCAATTACATTATGAATTAGTAGACTTCCAGGAGAAACACATCAGAAACACATCGCTTTTCGCAGCAAAGTACCACAGTTCAAAATCAGAACAGTAGTTTTCTCCCTTACATCAGTAGATATGATGAAAAACGAAGACGGACTCCAAAAAACAGAAGCGTTCAGATGGAGAGCACACAATTACAGTAAGAATCGGTAGACTTCCAGCAGAAACACATCGATTTTGGCAACAAAGTAGCAGAGTTCAAAATCAGAACAGTAGTTTTCTCCCTTAAATCATAAGATATGATGAAAAGCCTTGACGTACACCAAAAAAAAAAGGACTGTTCAGCTCAAATGCATGCAATTACATTATGAATTATTAGACTTCCAGAGAAACACATCAGAAACACATAGCTTTTCGCAACAAAGTACCAGAGTTCAAAATCAGAACAGTAGTTTTCTCCCTTAAATCAGTAGATATGATGAACAACCTAGACGTACACCACAAAACAGGAGTGTTCCGCTCGAAAGCACAGAATTACAGTGTGAATCGGTAGACTTCCAGCAGAAACACATTGTCCCGAGTTTGGGCTGATCCCTCCCCCGGGAAGAAATTCAGAACACAGGCTCCCCTTTCTTGAAATCAGGGAAAGATAAAATTGTATTTTCTTATAGTATAACAATGTAAAGAGAAATAATAACTAGAGAGGGAAGGAAGAAAAAAAACAACAATACAATAACCTTAAGGGAGATGGGGGAGGGGTCAAGCGGCGGAGAAGCAGCAGAAGCAGCAGTAACCAAAACAGCAGCCAGGGGACGACAGGCAAAGCTGCAGCAGCAGAAGCCAGCGGGAGAAAGGGGGAGAACAAACTGTGCGTCTAGACATTAAGTTCTTGATGCTCCAATGAAATTATATTAATTTATCTATTGTTGCCATTTATGTGGCCTATCCCTGGAATGTTCATCTCTCCCCGATGTCTGAGGTAGAGGATCAGCTCAAACGGCTACAATCCACACCTTTAATATAATTTACCATTGCAGCATCAAGTCATTCTATGTAACTAGGGATAACATCAGTATCGTAGATGGTCATTTTCCAGGCTTCAAGCATCTTTCTTCAATTTTTGGTCATTCATCTTCTCATTTCCGTCTGTCTCAGGCGTTGGCTAGCTCAATGGTTTTCTAGAACAGTCAGATGTTTTCTTTGATGAATGGAATAGAGCAAGACTCTTGGCTCTCTCAGGGCTCATACTCATGGATAGCGGGCTCTTCATGGCTTTTGGGCACCACAATCATCTGCAAAAGAACTCATAACAACATATCTACATTCTTTCTGCCAACGTCAGATTCCTTTGTGGCACACATTGTATTTCACCGTTTTTCTGCATAACCCAATATGTATGACCAGGTCCTTCAGCAGAAACCACCCCTTGTACAGGTGTAGCCTCCCCCAAAGGGGAGAATACCCAAACAGACTTGCCCAACAAATTCTTTTCACGAATGACAGGAACCCTGCCTACTTCTACCTTTTGTAAGACCTCTGAATGAGCTGGGCCAGCTCGGTTGGTGGAACCCCTACTATTCACTACCCAAGTGGCTTGGGCTAGATGTTTCTCCCAGTTCTTTAAGGTTCCTCCCCCCATTGCCTTTAAAGTTGTTTTCAGCAAGCCATTGTAACGTTCAATTTTGCCTGAGGCGGGTGCATAATAGGGGATGTGATAGATCCACTCAATGCTGTGCTCTTTGGCCCAAGATTTTATGAGATTGTTTTTAAAGTGGGTACCATTATCTGATTCAATTCTTTCTGGAGCGCCATGTCGCCACAGGATTTGTCTTTCCAAGCCCAAAATGGTGTTACGTGCAGTCGCATGGGAAACTGGATAGTTTTCCAGCCATCAGTGCTTGCTTCCACCATGGTCAGCACATATTCCTTTCCAGTCCGAGAACGAGGTAGAGTGATGTAATCAATCTGCCACGCTTCACTGTATTTGTACTTTGCCCATCGCTCACCATACCGCAAGGGCTTCAGACGCTTGGCTTGTTTAATAGCGGCACAAATATCACAGTCATGTATAACTTGTGTTATAGCATCCATGGAGATGTTGATTGCTCTATCCCGTGCCCATTGGTAGGTAGCATCTCTGCCTTGATGTCCTGAGGAATCATGGGCCCACCAGGCTAAGAACAGTTCACCTCGGTGTTCCCAACCTAAATCCGAATCACAATTCACTTCGGTTTGAAACACCTTGGCAGCCAAATCTGCCTGATGGTTGTGCTGATGTTCCTCAGTAGTTTTACTTTTGGCCATGTGAGCGTCTATGTGTCGTACTCTTACAGGGATTTTCTCTAGACGGGTAGCAATGTCCTGCCATAAGTCAGCAACCCAAATTGGCTTTCCTTTCCGTTGCCAATTATTTCTTTTCCAGTCCTTTAGCCAACCCCATATGAATTAGCCACCATCCACGAATCAGTACAGAGGTAAAGCATGGGCCAGTCCTCACGTTCAGCCACATCAAGAGCAAGTTGGATAGCTTTTACCTCTGCAAACTGGCTCGACTCACCTTCTCCAGCTTTTACTTCAGCCACTGCTCGTATAGGGTTCCAAACTGCATCTCTCCATTTTCGCTTGTTTCCAACAAGGTGACAGGAACCATCAGTAAATAGAGCATAGTTTCTTTCTTCTTCAGACAAATCACTGTAAAGAGGAGCTTCTTCAGCCCGACTTACTCGCTCCTCTGGAGGATTTATACAGTTTGTACCTTCTGGCCAGTTGGTGATCATCTCCACTATGCCAGGTCGTTCAAGGCTCCCCATGCGTGCTCGCTGTGTTGAGAGCCATCCACTTAGACCAGGTAGCATTGGTTGCATGATGTGGTGATGATCCCTTTCCCTTAAACATCTAGTTCAAAACTGGTAATCTGGGAGCCAAAAGAAGCTGAGAGTCTGTTCCTATTACTTCTGAAGCAGCTTTCACACCTTCATAAGCAGCAAGGATCTCTTTTTCCGTTGGTGTATAGTTTACTTCTGACCCTCTGTATCCTCTACTCCAGAAACCAAGTGGTCGGCCATGTGTTTCTCCTGGGGCTCTGTGCCATAGGCACCAGGTTGTACCATTATCACTCGCAGCCGTATACAGAATGTTCTTAATGTCTGGACCAGTTCAAACAGGCCCCAAACCCGTTGCATGAACTACTTCCTGTTTTATCTGATCAAAGGCTGCTTGTTGTTCAAGTCCCCACTGAAAGTTGTTTCTCTTTCGAGTGATATCATATAAAGGTTTTACAATTTGGCTGCACCCAGGGATGTGCAGCCTCCAAAATCCAACTGTTCCTAAGAAAGACAATGTGTCCTTCTTATTTGTGGGATTTGCCATGGCAGAAACCTTATTTATCACATCCATTGGAATGTGACGGCAACCATCTTGCTAACGAATTCCCAAGAACTGAATCTCTCTAGCAGGTCCTTTCACCTTGTCTCGCTTTATGGCAAAACCTGACTTCAGCAGAATGTCAATTATTTTGTTACCTTTCTCAAAAACTTCTTGTGCCGTGTTCCCCCAGACAATGATATCATCAATGAACTGCAGGTGCTCTGGAGCTCCACCTTTCTCCAATGCATCATGGATCACTGCATGACAGATCGTTGAGCTGCGCTTCCACCCCTGGGGCCAATGATTAAATGTATACTGAATCCCCCTCCAAGTGAAAGCAAATTGAGGCTTGCATTCTTCTGCTAGTGGAATATAAAAGGAAGCATTAGCAACATCTATGGTTGCATACCATTTGGCCTCCTTGGATTCCAGCTCATACTGGAGTTCTAACATGTCCGGCACAGCAGAACTCATGGGCGGAGTCACTTCATTTAGGCTGTGAAAATCAACTGTAAGTCGCCATTCTCCATTTGCTTTTTGCACAGGCCATATGAGACTATTGAAAGGTGAATGGGTCCTTTTAATGACATCCTGGCGCTCCAGACGACGAATCAGATCATGTATGGGCACCAAAGAGTCACGGTTTGTTCTCTATTGCCTGTGGAGTACAATTTGAGCGGCAACTGGCAACGTCACATCCTCTACATTATGCTGCCCAACAACTGCAGACTCATCTGAGAGCTCAGGCCTAGCAGACAACTTCAATTTGTCTCCAACAGCTTCTACAGTTGCTATTCCAAAGGTCCACTTAAAACCCGTGGGATCCTTAAAGCGCCCTTCTCTCAGAAAGTCAATTCCCAAGATGCAAGGTTCATTTGGACCCGTCACAATGGCGTGCCTTCGCCAATCACTCCCAGTCAAACTCATCTCTGTCTCTAACCTTGTCAATTCTTGAGAGCCTCCTGTAATTCCAGAAATAGTAATAGACTCCTTTCCTTTACAGTTTGAAGGCATCAATGTGCATTGTGCACCCGTGTCCACTAGAGCCATTTAACATTGTGCTAGTTTGAAGCAAGCTAGAGTGTTTTGGTAAAAGAACTAGATAACGGGCCGTGAAATGAAAAACAATTGATGTCAACTTCTCTCACAGTTACGCTGAGAACTCTGGGAAGAAGAAGTAAATTTTCTCCATTTTTGTCTTCTTCTTCTGCCTGTGCCTTCAGACCTACTCACATCTCATTAACCCTGCCCCCACTAACCTTGCTCCCTAACCTCTTGGCTGCACCTCTCTTCTTCCTGAGAACTGGGGTAAGGTTGTGAGGGCCAGGGGAGGTGTTGGGGTGGTTTGGGAGCCCCTCCTGGGGACACAGGTTTCTGGGAGGGGAGTTGTGCTTTTGTGTTGTTTATCCTTTGTATATTTCCGTATATAATTGTATATAGCTGTATATATTGTAAATAGCTGCTTGTAAATTCTGCCAGCTGTAAATAAATTGCTTGATCTATATTCCCAGGGTCCGTCTGAGTTAGCTGGGGCAAATATAAAGTGTGGGGGGGCGGGTAAGAGCCCAAACCATCACATTTTTTAATTGGCTTTCCCAACGTGGGGCTAGATATATTGGAGTGATTGAAAATTAGCTCTGGGAATTAAGATGAAGCTAATCAAGCAGCTGTTGTATTTGGTTGGGGCATTGCTCTGGTCTGGTTTTGTTTTCTTGGCATTTAGTTGGATAAAAGCTCAAATTGTTGCTTATTTTATTGATCTGGCTTATAATAAGGCTAAAGGTAAGGTTTCAGATATGTTCTGGAGCTGGGGTGATTTTATTCTTGGTTATGCTGGTTTTAATATCTCTGAGAATATTACCAAGGATATTACAGGAGCTCTGGTCAATAATGTGACAATCAATGGAAATTCTGCTTTAAATATGGCTCTAATGAGAGTTATTCAGCCTAAGACAGGAATTCCAACTGTTTGTTTAGGTACATGCTCATGTAAAACTGTTTTGCTTCTCACAGTTTTTAATATTTGCCCCATGATTTTAATATTCATATTAATGTTGGCATTATTGGTGAAAAATTCAAAACCAGCTTCTGTAAGAGCTAGGAAAAATTCTGTGTCTCAGAAGCAGTCTCTTTCACAGCAAAACAAGGGAACACAGTTATCGGCTTCCCCCTTGCCAGCCTCTGCCCCTCCTTCTCCATGTGCTGGGAACACGGCCAATGTTCCCACCACTAACATAAACAATGATAAGGATAACAAAAACAATGGGCAGAGTTCGGCTGGAGTCCCAGGAGGACAGGCAAGTACTCAAAATCAGAATGTTCCTAGCAAAAATGACAACAGTCCATAGAGTTTGGCAGGCATGCCAGGAGGACAGGCAAACAATCCCACTAATGCTGGTAACGCTAGCCCAGTCAGTCCAAATCCTAATGACACCAGCTCAGCCAATTCGAACCCCCAGCCAGCAGACCAGAACCAAAATCCTCCTGTTAAAAGCAAGGCAGATTTGAACTCACAAGCTCCAAGTCAGACCCCTAATAATTCAAACCCTCCAAGTCAGACGCCCAATGATTCAAACCCTCCACATCAGACCCCTAAATGATTTAAATGCTCCAGCAGACACATCCAAGTCTGTTGCTGTTTAGGCTTTTCTGGCACCTGCTAAGGCAAAAGCTAAGACAAAGAGTGGTTCACAGGAGGATGTAAGAGAGGGGACCTCTCGTGATCAGCAAGGAGAAGAGGAGGAGGAGATAGTTAGTCTGCGAGATCTTGTAGATGTGCTAAGACAACAATACTCAAGTGAGAGGAGCGCTGTGAGGGTAGCTGCCAAGAGAGAGGATGGTTCCAATGAGTTTAGGAATGCTATGAGGAAGATTGTGTTAGGCCCAGTACCACCAGATCAACAGGAGGAACAGGAGGAAGATGATATCCAGGGCTCCAAGGATCCACTCAGAGAGGTCAGGGAAGTTAGGAAGGAATACACAAGGGAATCAGGTGAACCAATCCTAAGCTGGCTAGTGAGATGCCGTGGCATTGGTGCAAATGCCCTGCAGGTAGGAGACAAGTCTACCAAGCAGCTGGGACCACTCACTAAGGCGAGTGGAGTGGACAAACACCTAGCAAGTCCTCTTGGTAGGGTTAGCTTGTGGACACGCCTTCTTTTGGCTGTGGCTATGAGATATCCTTCCCGGGATGATTTGCCATGGGCTGCCAAGAAGTGGAACACTGTTGAGCAGGGAATTAAGCTTCTGAAGGAGTTTGCTGTGAAGGAAGTGCGTTATGGAGATCATGGCACTCATGAGCCTGACTATATTCCTTTGGGAACAGGTCTCATGAAGAAGCTGATTAAGCTTGCTCCTTCATCCTATGCTAACATCTTGGCCAGTAAGTTTCTAGCAAGGAGTGATAATGGAAGATCTTTCACTGTTGGTGAATTCACTGACCAGCTCAGGCAGATTGAGGACAGCTTGTCCCATGCTGGTATAATCTGTGCCATAAAGACTATGACTACACATCATTGTGTGGGGCCAAACTGCTGAGGAAGTATTCGAGAAAGGTAACAAAATCATTGACATTCTGTTGCAAGCAGGTTTTGCCATTAAGAGACAAGGTCAAAGGACCTGCCAAAGAAATTCAGTTTCTGGGAGTGCGGTGGCAGGATGGTCGCCGTTACATTCCTCAGGATGTGATTAACAAAGTCTCTACCATGGCAGTTCCCACCATTAAGAAGGACACACTTTCTTTTCTTGGTGTGGTGGGATTTTGGAGACTACACATTCCTGGTTTCAGTCAAATTGTCAAACCTCTGCACGATGTGACTCGTAAGAGAAACAATTTCGAGTGGGGACCTGAACAACAAGCAGCCTTTGATCAAATTAAGCAAAAAATAGTCCATGCAGTGGGCTTGGGACCTGTGAGATCTGGTCCGGACATTAAGAACATTCTGTACACGGCCGCTAGTGACAATGGTCCCACTTGGAGTCTTTGGCAGAGAGCTCCAAATGAGACACGTGGTCGTCCACTTGGTTTCTGGGTACGTTGTTACAGAGGTTCGGAGACAAATTACACTGCAACTGAGAAAGAGATACTAGCAGCCTATGAGGGAGTGAAAGCAGCTTCTGAAGTGATTGGAACTGAGTCACAATTGCTTTTAGCTCCTAGACTGCCAGTTCTTAATTGGATGTTCAAGGGCAAAGGTTCATCACCACATCATGCCACAGATGCAACCCGGACTAAATGGATGGGTTTGATAACCCAACGAGCGCGAATGGGTAATCTTGATCGACCTGGTCTGGTGGAGGTGATCACCAACTGGCCGGAAGGCACAGACTGTTCCAAACCTCCAGAGGAGAAAATAACTCGTGCTGAGGAAGCTCCTCCCTATGGTGATCTCTCTGATCAGGAAAAGAACTATGCTTTGTTCACAGATGGTTCCTGTCGTCTTGTTGGGAACAAGCGAAGATGGAAGTCAGCAGTTTGGAGTCCTACCAGGAGCGTTACCGAAACGAAAGATGGAGAAGGAGAATCCAGTCAGTTCGCTGAGGTAAAAGCTGTTCAACTTGCTCTTGATGTGGCTGAATGTGAGAATTGGCCTATCCTTTACCTCTACACCAACTCATGTATGGTAGCCAATGCTCTATGGGGTTGGCTAAAGGACTGGAAGAAGAATGGTTGGCAGAGGAAAGGAAAGCCTATTTGGTGTGCTGATCTATGGCAGAACATTGATGCACGGCTAGAGAAAATTCCAGTGAAGGTGCGGCACGTAGATGCACACATGCCTAAGGGCAGAGCTACTGAGGAACATCAACATAACCAGAAGGCAGATCAAGCTGCTAAGATTTCTCAAGTTGATACCATCTCTGATCTTGACATTGACCTTGATTGGAAACACCGAGGTGAGCTGTTCTTAGCTCGGTGGGCCCATGACTCATCTGGACATCAAGGCAGAGATGGAACATACCGATGGGCTCGTGATAGGTCAATTCACTTGTGTCATGGGGAGTAGCAAAAGCTCTCTAAGCTTCTGCTATATTGTGTAGTTTCCAATGCCTCACATTAAAAGCCAGAAGCATCGAAAAACCAAAACAATCTTTCAGTCCCATGGGAAGATTTCTCCCTAGGATAAGTGAAAGGTAAACACTGGCCATGTTTCCCTTTCACTTGGCCTTGGTTCTCAGACAAACAGGCTATTGTTTTGGTTAGTAGAAACGACTATCTTAGGCCCGCCCCACACCTGCAGGAGGGCTGGCCTGAGGAGTGGTCTTTATATTGTTTAGGTAATGTTATCCAATTGTATAAGTTGATTACTGTTTTTTACCAATGTATGTGAACAACGTAAAAGTGGTCCGAATTGTGGGCTAGTCCTATTTTGAACATTATAAAAATGGTGGACAGGCCAGGATCGAGGCCCTTCTGGGTTTTTCCAGCCTTTCTGTTTTTTTTTCCTTCCTGGACCTCACCCTCGTCTTGTCCTTCCTCGGACTTCTGGCGACAACAAACTGCTTGCCGATCTAGCCTCGCCTCGGGCGGACACGCCGAGCCGCAGAGGCTGGGAGCCTGCACATGCCTGGACCCTCACCGGGAGAAAGGGACTCCCTACCAAGCTACAGACTGTGAGTAGCTGACGAACTGTTAACTCAAACCCCAGAGACTCAAAAGAACTCTCTTTAAACATCATAGACTCTTTAATTTGCCATTCTCTGAAATGTTATTTCGACCTCGATCAAAAGAATTCACAGTGGTGGTGTAGTTTCGGGAAGAGGGAATTCACATTTTTGCAATAAATCACTGATAAAATAGTCAACGCCTCGCGTATATCCCCACAAACTCTGCCGCGAAACTGCGTTCCACAGCAGAAATGGTGTCAGGAGTGGGATTGAGGTACATGTAAATACAGCAGAGTTAAAAATTTAAAAATGGCTCAGTTTGGAAGGAGTTCTCCCGCGGCAGGAGATGCCAGACTGCCAGATACCGCAGACGCCCTGTATGCCAGGTTTGCTTCCGCTTTCGAATCGGCAAGTCTAAGGAAAGCTGTGACAGCAACGGTGAGTGAGCCTTTAGAGCAGATAAATGCTAGATCAGCTGATATAATCGTGTCTCTCTACGAAGCTTTTAAAGATGTCGAGGAAGTTGACAAAGAAAGTTTTTTAAAGCTGGGTGTTGGCGTGTTCAGGTCTCAAGTTGATATAGAGGCTTGTAAACATGAGGTTGATGTTTGGAAGTCAGAGGTCAAAAAGCTGAGCGCAGAGAATGCCCGGCAAGAATTGCATTTGGAGAAGGTGCGGCAGGAAATCAAGTCGCTGCAGAGCGAGAGAGAGGCGATGTTGAAAGACGCTGTCAGGCAAAACTTGGGTTTTCGCGCAGAGCCCGCTGTGACTGAAGACAGGATGAGAAGTATGGAGGAAAAGTTAGACAGGTTACTAAGACGAAAGTCGCGGTCCGGGAGCAGTTCAAGTACTCCGCGAACGCAGTCAACCGTTAGTTCCCGCGCGGACACGCCGCAGCCGCGGTCGCGTATCGGGTCTCGGACAGAAACTCCTCAGCCTTCGACCCGAACCCGGGAATCAACCGGTTACTTAGGCTTGCCAGCTTTTACCCCGATACATCCTGAGAAGTCACCGCAGCCCGTGGTTCGTCAGAAAGAGACGGGGGCTCATTGGGGTTCGGTAACTACCCCCTCTCAGACCCAAGAGTCGCAACTCTTGGGCTCTCCACCCAAGGTCTCTCGCGCCAGTACGCCTTCCCGTGAGCCCGACTTCCTTAAAATGTCGCCGTCGAGGCATCTTCCTTTGCCACTGCCTCCTCAACCAGCGGCAGAGCTGCCCCTGTCGCCGCTCAAGCCATTCGGCTCGGCGCCGTGCCCGCGGGAGGTGCCCAGACAGCCTACCTCGCTGACGCCGGTCCAGCCAGCCGCCGCTTTGCCTTCGTCGCCGCTGGCGCCGCTTCAGCCGCAGCAGCCGGCTCAAGTCCCGGTGATTCTGCCGGCGGAGCCTCTGACGCCTCCGCAGATGCCGGCAGTGCCGTTACTAACAGTAACGGAGCCGATAGCCCAGACACAGCCGCGGCCAGCGCAGCCACAGCCACAAGTCCCGCAGCAACCGCTCGCAATGCCGCAGGCAGCGGCTACAGTGCCGCTTTCCCCGGCACAACCGTCTCCTCAATCTCAGTCCGTTCCAGCTTCCCAGCAGGTCCCGATGCCGTCTCAAGCCCAGCCGCCGGCATCTCCACGACAGCCGCCACCTTCCCAGCCATCTCCACAACAACCGCCATCTTCCCAGCCGCCACGCCCCGAGCAGCCAGCGTTGAGCAGCACGCCTGCGCAGCACCACGCCGCGTTGCAGCCTGCAGCTACGTCTATTGATAGCGACACGGAAGTGGAAGAGGTGCACGGCAAACTGACAACCTACTCCATGAATCCTCTCTTTGCGTCTGAAACTACGCAAGGACCGAAAGGAGGCAAAACAACAACCACGAAAATCAAACCGTACACAGTAACACAGATAGATGATTTTAGGGAAACTTATTCCCGCATGCCTAATGAACCTATAATAGAGTATGTGTATCGCGTGGTGCAAAGGGGGGCGGAAGCAATTGTCTTATCTCGTGAAGAGGTGGGGAGAACTAACTGGGGACCTGAGGTATTTCTTGGGGATGGTCCTGAGGGAGACCTTGCATTGAGTGCTAGGATCTTTCACTGGGCTAGTGCTTATGAGCCTTTAGACAGGGGTGATCCTACAGAGTTTTGGATCAGATCCCCTGATGAGTTAAATGAAGCATTTACTGTGGTTGCCTGTATCCAAGCTGTGAATCATAAGGGGTTATATGCACATGCAATGGATGCCCCAGTAGAGCCACAAAGGCTTGGGCCCCTGATAAGGGGTATGCCTGGCTTCATAAAGGCTGAAGGCATTAGGATAAGGAAACAAATTGAGGATGCGATGCAACAGAATGCTGAGCAAGGGCAAAGTTCATAAAGTGTAGTCCATCATCCTACGTGGAGGGAAGTGCTTAAAGAACTAGCCACTCTAGGGAGACAAATGGGTTATCATGATCCGTTATCTTTGCCAGAATCTGTCTTTCAGAAGGAAAAGCAGTCTGGAGGCAGGAGCAGCTCTGCATTACGAGGAAAACACCAAGCAGTGCGACATGCCTGGACATTTGGTAACCCTAATGAGAGTCCAAGATCGAGCCCACGATCAAGTCCCAGGGGGAGCCCTGAGCTTAATCATCGCTCTGAATCTGGAGTAATCTGGGTACCGAGTTCTCATGGTAGGGGTGTAATCCCACTGCAGGAGCAGAAGTATGCAGTGAAACCTCGTGATGTGTTTCAGAAGAAACAGGCAGAGCGCGATCCTGTGAAGACTGAGCTCAGTGCTATGAGTAAATCCATATCTGATATTAAAAGGTTTTTAGAACAGGCACTGAAAGGCAATGGTAACGGAAAGGGGAAGCAAAACCATAAGAAAGGTCTTGCAAATACGTCTCCTACCAAGTCAGGTTCTCCTGATCGGGGAGGAGATAAGAACAAATCAAAAAACTAGATGTGGCGGTGAATGATTCAGGCCACACTCATCGCTCTGTTTCTGAATGTCGATGGTCTGAAAACCCTGAACCCTATATCATGATTCCTACTGGACCAACTAGAGCTGCTGTCAAATACCTAATAGATACAGGTGCACAAATTACAGTGCTAAATGCGCAACTAGCAAAGCATCTGAAAATCTTGCCATCCCAGAGAAAGGTAAACATAACAGGTGTTACAGGGCAACCTGAAACATGCTATTTAGCCAAAGCACAGCTGTGGCTACCTGGGGAGAAAAGAAGTACCCTGGTAGAGTTAGCATTGGGCTCGTGTAAACATAATATCCTTGGATTTGATGTTCTAGCAGGTAGAAGATGGCATCTTCCTGACGGAACATTGTGGAGCTTTGTTGCTTATGAGGTGAGGAATAAGAGGCAAAAGTTAGTCTGTACTTGCGTTCGCTTATTGCAAACAGCTCCTCCATTGCCAAAGTCACACATTACTTGTGTTGCACAGTATCCATTGCCAGCTGCAGCTAAGCAAGGTATCACTGAAGTGATAGCTGATCTTGAAAAGAGACAGATTATCACTAGAAATCATTCTCCTTACAATTCACCTGTTTGGCCAGTCCGAAAACCGAATGGCCGATGGAGATTAACAGTGGATTTCCGGAAACTAAATAGTAACACTCCTCCGCTTACTGCAGCAGTTCCTAGTCTTTCATCCACAGTGACAGCAATCCAAGCGGCTTCTCACACCTGGATGGCGACTCTAGACGTGAAGGACATGTTCTTCATGGTGCCGTTGAGAGAAGAGGACAAACCACAGTTTGCTTTTACCTGGCAAGGTATTCAGTACACATTCAACCGTCTTCCACAAGGGTACAAACACAGCGCAACCATTGCACACAATGCACTTGCAGCTTTGCTTGACACTGTTCAAATTCCTAAGGATGTTAAGATGTACCATTACATTGATGATATCTTGGTGGGAGGGAATGATAAGGAGCAAGTTGGTGCAGTGGCTGAGAATATCCGAGAGCTGTTGACTAGCCAGGGTTTGACCATTCCAAAGGAAAAGTGTCAGGGTCCAAGTCAAGAGGTAAAATTCCTGGGATCATGGTGGGTAGCAGGTGCAGTGTCTGTGCCAGACGACACTCTTCAGAGCATTGAAAAGGGCCAAATACCCCAAAATAGAAAAGAGTTACAACAGTTGTTGGGTACTCTGGGTTACTGGAGGAAACATATTCCAGGTTTCTCGGTAATTGCCCGTCCTCTGTATGATTTGCTTAAGAAGAACAAGCATTGGGATTGGACTCCAGAACATTCTGATAGCCTGAGGTTTCTCAAGGATGAACTAAAGGCATATCAGAAGTTGGGGCCCTTACACCCAAAAGATGCCCTGAGGGCTGAATGGGGTTTCTCCGTGGATGCCTCATACTGTGGAATTTTTCAGAGAGGACCCAATGGTCCTAGTAGAGCTATCTTGTTTTCCTCAACAGCATTCAAAGAAGCCGAGATTCGGTACTCGGATTGGGAAAAGGGACTTCTTTCCCTAACTCGAGCTGTTAAGGAAGCGGAAAAGCTTCGTACTACACAAGATGTTGTAGTGCAAGGCCCATTTCCTCTGCTAAAAACGATCCTTAAAGGATCTCCTCCACCAGAAGGAATTGCCCAAAAGGCTACTGTAAGGAAGTGGTATGCCTACTTAGAGGGAATTTCACAGCTGATGCTGCTGAAAGAGGGACCTACAAAGGTATCCAAACTTCAGCAACCCATAAATCCTGATAAAGCTCTGCTTGGTCAGCCATATAAGCCTTCTCCTATTCAGGTAGCCCTAGAGATGACCGCAGAGTCCGACAAATCGGGAGTGTGGTTCAC